>NW_010143779.1:46151-67196 GCF_000699245.1 Pterocles gutturalis | reverse complement strand
TGCTGCTGCAGCGTGTTGCAGGTGGCACCTCCAAGCGGCCTGCTCTCTGTGGGCAGAGAGCTACCTCTCTGCCCTCCTGATACGCATTTAAAGGACTGACTGGGAGGGGGGTGTGGTCACCGTTGCCCCGGCAACTCCCTCGCCACTTCACCTCTCCTGGGAGAACTGGCAGCAGGATTCGGGTTACACCACTGTCTAGGGGTTTTTCCTTTTTCTCCAATGGCAATGTGGCCTTAAATCCATACTTTAAATGCTGATGTAGCCTATGGATAAAAATTGAACTGAGAGTGTATAAGTGAGTTGATATTATCCAGCTGGATTCAGATCTAATCAATCAGCTCTTGTTCAAGGTTATATGTCTGTGAAGATTCATTTTTTAAAGCAACTTGAGTGTTTGTTTGCTGTTAAAAAGGGAGTCCAAAAGGTTTGTGTTTCAGAGGTTAAATTTAAAGGCATTTTAGAACCATTTATATGTATTTCTGTAACTGAAAGGATTTATAGTTTTAGACATGCTATCTACCCTGCTGATTATCAGGGGTTTTTTGTTATCTGTCTTTATCTCTGGTTTTCAGTTTGTCTGTCTCTTTCTGTATAAACTCAGTCTTCATGGAACACCTCTGGATTCAGTAAAATTAAAGAGAGAATTTTTCTTTCAGTCTTATTCATAGAGAACTTGAAGTAACTCTGAAATATATTGCATTTTCATAACTCTGTTCTTTGCTTCTTTTCAGCAGTTACCACATTTTAGGTCCAGCAGTAGTTTTGAGAAGGTGTATAGATAACTGCAGAGAAATTCACATTATTAAGGCTTAGTTGTGGCATTGCGAGTCACACTCTTCTGAACACCCAGGGCAGGGTAGGATCCCTGTTTTTGTAACAAGCAGATTATTACAATTAGCAGCAACACTTAGACACTCACCCAGTGTCGGAAAATCTGAACAAACTTCACTGATACTAATTCAGAACAAATATTAATTTCCATATGTAAATCCCAGAGTAAAGGCTCCTGGCAACAGGTTAACCATGAGGTAAGAGTGCAGTACCCGTGATGCCACAAGAACTTGTAACCAAAGGGCAGACAAATATGAAAGATGATAGCAACAAGAAGATATATTCAGGTCAGGCAGCAGACACAGCAGTCCAGCATATCACCACCTGCCAGTCAGTCTTTTGGGACAAAGGTATGTTAACACTAGGCTAAACTCTAACATGGCCCTTTCCTCCGGTCTTTTCTGAAGGGTTGCGTGAGGTATCATAATCACCCTCACAGAGGACAGAAAACGGGAAAGGTGCAAATGCCTTTTGAGGTATGTTTTTTCTTGCTCCAATATTGTGCCATTATGAATGAAAAACAAGTTTATTGTCTTCAAAGGAGTCAGTTCACGTTTTTGCCATCTGAGTCTTGCCTTTAAACTTCTGCATGAGAGAGCAAATCCATTATATCTTTTAAGGTTTCTATTATAGATTTACACTAACTCCCTTTACATGTTTGAAGTACTTCTTTCTGATAATGATACGTATTCGTCTGTATCCCAGAATTTCAATACTTCATCTGAGGGATGTGGAAATATATTTTAAAGCCTTTCTTCTCAGTTCCATTGTCTCTCATATGTGTTATTTACATTTACATGTGTCCTGAACAGCCCATCCACATTTCCATTATTTCTTTCCATCTGGTACTTTATTTCAACTTCTTTAAAGTCAGAGTGTGGCAGACTTGCCATCCATCATTGTCTAAGAGATCTTAATTTGGCTACGGAAAGTGTGAAAGCAGGTTAGAATGCAGTGCTAAGTCACAGATATAGGATCAGACAAGCCTTTGCTAAGTCTTTCAGTAATTATTAGAGCTCTTTGAAACCTCCTGGCTTCAGTTTGAATGAAGTTTGTGTGAAAATTACTGTTGTTCAGTTTGTACATTTTTAAGACCTCTAGCTTTCACATTGCATTCTCAATTTGCGTGAAACCAAAAATTCAAGTGAGGTGTTCTGAATGCCTGAAAGATTTCCCCTATTGTTGCACAGTACTCCCTTGTATCTCTCAGACTTAGAATAGATAAAAGCCATTGACAGAAGCAGAAATTAAGAAAATACTATGATTCTCAAAACCTGAAAGGGCAGAAACAGGGAAGTCAACTAGACACTAAAAGCTACCTTACCTAAACAGGATCACAGGAAGGATCATATCCATCCTGTACCCAAGTGGTACTGGAGGTTCAGCCACAAAGCAACAGTCTCCTGAAGACTTTAGCAAAGAATATTGTAAAAGGCTATCCACTTCTGAAGTAGGTGTTTCCTCATGCAACCTTGCAAGGACCCACTGAGAGACTTACTGTGATCCTTTCTGCCAGGAAGTGAAAGAGCTTTTTGACCATGAATAGCACAAGTTAAAGAAATCCAGTTGAGATCTGAATGCTTGAAGCCTGCTGTAATTGAAACCTGTCCTGTCCCTCCCCCAGATGCTGACCCATTGCTTATGCTATCTGCTACAAATGCCTATGGTGCTGCAAAGCCAAAGACAGTTTCCCAGATAGGTGAGAGTAATGCTAGCTTAGGGAATATTTCTCTATTTTTTTTCTTTCTGCTGTAGCCTTTATCCTGTTAATTTTATTTTACCTTGGAGAAAATATAACACTTTTGTCGTATTCCTGGACCATTTAAAATATGACATCAAATACAGAGCCGGATAAACATTGACTTCTTAATTCACAGCACTCAAACAGTGACAATTTTTCTCATCATGTGACAGACATAAAGTCCACTTCTTGAAAGTATTCAACAGGCATGTTTGCATGGATGGATAAAACCTGAGACAGCCTCAATCTATCCATTTTCAGCCTGGCCAGACAAAAGTCAACTCTAGTCCAGAACAGAAGCATTAACACAGAGCTAAGCCATATGGCTCGTCTTTCAGCAGAGTATATTAGCTTAGACCTAGTGACTCATGAAAGCATCTATATAGGTCATACTAAATTCAGTGGACAGCTTCAGGTGATTGTCTTTCATTAAAATATTAAAGGGTTTAGCCCTGATTTGACTGTCCTATCCTCTACGATTTTTACAGCTTCTCTCCTTTCTTCAAAGATTTTTTTTTCCTCATTGAGGTGAATTTTGCCATTGACATGACCTGACAATATACAGCAGAATAGCAAGAACTGGCACTGAATTACATCGCTAAGCATCTTCACTGAATGAATAGAATATGGGTGTCAAATGCTCACACCCACACACAAACAGCTATTGAGATCAATAGTAAATTTCAGACCGAGTCTTATTTGTACTTATCTGATTTTTTTTAAAACACTAAAAATTATGTTGAAGATGGCTGGTTTTATGGGAACACCATAATATGAGTTAAGCCTCAGTGGCAGCATGTAATAATTCTGATCACCAGATGCTTTTCTGACATTTTCTGAAAGTTTTTCCAGGTGACTACAAATGGAACATAGTCGAATTGAAAAACATCATTAGGGATACTACAATTTTCTTTATTAGCTCCTTCAGTCTTTGCCAGCTTACTCTACACCTAATGTTTAAAGCCATGTAGCGGACCTAATAATATGCAAAGAAATTCTAACCTTACTATTCAGTATTACTGATATTCGAAAAGGCTTTTGCTTTTACCTTTTCCTAAAATGCTTATGTGATTTTCTTTTTGCTTTCTATTGAAGAATGTTAGTATCCATGAGCTGTAACTCTTTCTTTTCAATGTTCTGTTTGATATTGTATTTTGGAGCACTTTTATTTCCTGAAACAGAAGCAAGCTTATCACTCTCTCTCTTTTCTTAGTAACCAGGGTGTGACGAACTAAAGCTCTAGTCATCCTCATAGTAGTGATAAAATTCCGTATAATCATGAAAAAAACCCCAAAAATTTCCAATTATATTAACAGTTGTTTCTCATAGTTCTTACGTCGATCTCCTGCTGCAGAAAGTGTTGCTATTTTTATGGTCTACACATACCTTTCTCTTCCTTTTAAATAGAGCACTGGGCTTTATAATGGCCCCTCATTCATCAACTTCATAGACACCATTACACATCATACACTTGATTCTGACTCAAGTGACTATGACTTCACCTCATCTGAAGTGGTCCTAACACTGTATTTCTCCTCCAGTACAATTCTTATTATGGCCTGTATAATTGGTTTAGTTCAAGTAGAGATATGACATACCAGCATAAGGAATTCTCATTAGCCGTAGATAAACTGTGACATATTTTGAACCAATCAAATACAATGAACCTGTAAAATCACAATTGGCTTTTCCCCTACTTTTCTGTAACATTTGTGTTTTGTTTATCTAACTTTTGTTAACATAATTTCTTGTTACAAGTGAATGTATATTTGAGTGTATTTGATAGCTGGAAACAACATTCTGAGGTTCATCCATGAAAGGACATAGATTTAACTCACACACATGTGAATACAAATCACATTACACTGGTTAACTGCTAAGTTTGCTTAAGTAATCCCAGTATACAGAGGATCAAAAAGGATGGTGCAGTGACATTTACAAGAATTTTTAACAAGCTTGCACTTGGTACGATTTATCTCAGTGTGTACAAGGCCAAAGCAAATTGTTAGCATGTGATACTATCCTGAAATTCAGTATTCACAATATGACTTGGTACCCATGCAATCTTTATTCCAGCCAAAAATTAGCATATAGAAGGTGTGTACAATCTTGTTTCCCCTCTCTAAATATTATTTCTTTGCCTTTTTTGATGACTAATTAATATAGAAAACTATTGGGGTTTTTGTTTTTCTCATATTCCACTTTATTCTGATTCAAGAGCATCAAATTTTCTTTAAATAATCGCTTAAAATATATTACAGTGAAGCGTATGGCTTCTGAGTATACACTCAGCCAAACTAGTCGACTTCCTCTCAGTCAATTTTTTGCTTCCATGTTTTAAACCAAAAGAAACAAAAATCAAAAAGACAAAAGTAAAATTAATTGTAATTGACTCACACTCTTCTCCCACTCTTTACCACCTTAAAAAGTTGCCTGGTATTATGCGTTCACATAGTCCTCCACTAAACATTTACAGTCTAAAAAGATGAAGGAAAAGAGAAAATTGTCTCCACTTTGCTTCTGAAAAAGGCACGGATACTAAGCCACCTAGTCAAGGTTCTTCAGAATGTCACTGGCAGTGCCAAGAACAGAACCCCAATTTTCGAAGTATCTACTTTGCACCTTATACAGAAAATTATCCAGAAAAGAGAAGACATCTATTTTCATATAAGTATTATTATAACAGCCTAGTATATGTTCTGGCAAACCTAATTCTGACAGGCAAAATAAATTTTTTGGCATGCCTCAGTTTTAATGTGATTTTCTGAGTAAAAGAATCTGATTGATACATCTGTATTGACAAAGCCTTCTGAGAAACTCTGTGCCACTTGTCCATGTGATGAGATTATTCAAGTTTTGTCCTCTACAATCTGAGATCAGCAGGTTATCCTGTTAGAAAAAAAGTTGATTGGAACAAGTATAAATAAAACTCTTTTTTTGCAAAGAAAATGGTGGATTTTATGCAAGGAAAATGTCAGGAATCAGCTACTGACCATAAGATGAGCAGACAGAACCTGGTACCCTGCATCGTTCATATATTCAGCTGTGCTTACTCTGAACTGGATGCAGAAATCTCTTAAAAGCAACCTGGCAACTAATTTTATGATAGTTACATTGTCATACTCACATGAGTATGGCCATTTCTACAACCTATGGTAACAAATTCTGCAATAAGATATCTGTCTGGAGGGAATCATGGGTAGTAGGTAAGCATGGCATTTAGGACCTTTGCCTGGTTGGCTTCAAAGGGTTTTCGATGATGCAATAGTTGATAAGAAGATACATTTTCCATGAAGCTTAGAAATAATTCTTAAGCATCCTTTTTTTCATGCAATGGAATTCTGAAATAACACATGAATTTTAACAGATGAACATCAGAATACATTAAAATGCTGATTAAGTTACATGATTCATTGTTCTGTTTTTTCCTTGTTACTTTCTTGTGCTTTATCTGCAGTCAACAGAACTTTTTGACAGCCTTAATGCAGGTAATCTAGTTGAAAATGCCATGTTTTGAATTCTAAAGACAAAACTCAAGATTTCCTGCACTGAGAATACAGGCAGAACCAAGTCTGTACATCTTCTCAACCTTGCACTGCTCTTTCATCATGCATGTAACTGGGCAAGTGATATACTTCTCTGTGTCTATAGGCAGCCATCTTGGAATGATGCAATTTCTTGCCTTAGACCTGAGACCTTCATGAAGAAAAATGATCCCAACTAGACACACTGAACCTGTTACATTCACTGTCTCCATATGGTAATATAAAGCTCCATTTATCTGAGCACATATGGGTTAGCTCTTAAGTATATACTTGTCAAATGGTGCTTACTTTCTTTAAACACAGCCTGCATTATCAGCAGCTTGTATCCTGACCAAGTTTCTCTCCCTTGCTGTTGTTTTCCTCTCTTCCTGCCCTTGAATAGTGTTGTTGCGAACAAGTTATTGACATCAACTCTTAAACAGTTTTGTGTTGACAGTTGGACTTGATGGTCCTTGAGGTCTTCCAACCTTCATGATTCTATGATTCTATGAAAATGCTACACATTGAGCCACACATAAAAAATGTAAAAGTAGTGAACTCAGCATATAATTTGACAAATACTGATATATTTGGACATGTGTTTCTGGGTGTATCTATATACATATAAACATTCACACAAATAAATGCAAATGTATATTTAGATGCATACACACAATCACATACAAGTGCAAGTTAACAGAAATGACAAGTCAAGGATACATAATTTTAACTCAAATTTACTGCTTTTTCTACTAGAAGGCAAACAAATGTTTACATTGATCACAAAGGGCCATGACCTAAAGTCATCATCTGGCTTTCAATAATAGTACAATTTGTACTGAGCTTGACAGGGTGGCAAAACATGGTAGTGAGGCTCTAAGTTCAGAGTCATGCACATGCTAGCTCCACGACCACCAGTTAGTTGAGGATTATTAATCACAATAAGGAGAACTAACAGGTACATGGAGATGGAGAGGGACTGGTTGTGTCTCAGTGGGTGGAATCATGACAAAGCTGTCAGGAGATCTGTAGTATAAGAATGAGTGCAGAGTTGTTTCAAGCAAATAGCTCATATCACTGCTTTAAACTGTTCATAAAAGTCACTGCACATAACAGAGAATGAAGTGCTTAAGCAGTGGCACCAGAAACTTCAGGGATTTGCTTAAAATTCAGCATGCATATTCCTAACAATCCAGCACATGTCTTTAAAATTTCAATGCACATCTGTGGGTGAATGCATGTTTTTTAAAGCTCTGCTTCACATTGTCCTAAGGTTCTCCACAAATGGTATTAATGTTAATGAGATCTCTATAGTCCTACAAAAGAGGTCATTGAGCATTACATTTCATGCAGCCATATCATTGGGTTTCAGGTTGTGCAGTGGTAAGCCCTAAGAGATTGCCATTGTAGAAAGAGAATTGACTGAAACACAAAAGATCTGAAATTTGGTTGAAATCATATTTCAAACAGTTCAGATGATTATCTGACACTCTTGCAAGTTAGTTTTCTGGGACAGTTTTTTTGTCCTTCCCCTCTTTTGACATAATTCATTTCTCTAGATGACTGTGAAACTGCTGTAGTCCAGGGCATCTCTAATTTCTCCATATTATGGAGCTCATTTCACTGTGTGCTAGTAATGAAAGACAGCTCAAGACAGCTCTTCTTTTCTGAAAACAGGAATTCAAGAAAAATGAGGAGCCTCCCCAGATGTTTCTAAAATCAATGTCTGGATGCAAACAAAACAATAGGGGGCATTATCTTGGTATGGACAAAGTCAGCTATGTACAAAAGTACTGATAATAGTTGTTAGCAACATTGTGTTAATTCAGCTGAATGGGTCAAAAAAAAAAAAGGCAAAAATAAAAAAAACTTTATTCTCTTTTTTTAATTGTGAGCTTGAAATGTCTGCTATGTAAGAGCAAATTAAAACACATCTCAATAAAGACATCCAGTAGGAATTACCACAGCTTTAGACAAGATGCATTAGGGGAGAAGGCAATGGGAAATGGGAAAGTGAGTCAAGGCTTCCTTTACGTGCATACCAATTAGAATGGTGAAAGTAAACTGTAAGATGAAAATATTCTCCAAATTCTAATTCTAAACTAAAATTGAGGGTGTGGTGCTGTTTGTCTAGCAGCAACAGTATGTCCTATACCCTCCTTATGCGGCCAGGAGCACCTGCTGGCACAACTTTCTGCATTTCAGAAATATCTACTGGTTAGATTAGCAGACTTAAATAAAGGGTTCACCTAAGCACCAAGTTCCTGAAGTTTCATGGCCCGACATCACTTTTAGAGAGTAACTCTTTTTTTTTCTTACCTTTCTTTTCTTTCATTATAAATTCCTTCTTTTTTCTTCTCTCAGTCTTTTGTAAACAAGCTGTACACTGCCTTTAGCAGCTGCCATTAGCAGTGCAATACATTCAGAGATTTATTACTATTGTATGGAATGTAATTCTTAAAAGTGTTTTGCTTTTGAGCAGACACAAGTGGTTTTGTTTTCCTGCCTGTCATTTTCCCAAAGTCCTTCCCACTCCCGTGGCCTGCCCAGCAATCCGTATGTCCTGGCAGCGTGGAAAGAAAGAAAAGCTACGATAACACCTGAGCAGCTGAAAGACTGTATAATTAAGTGTAGACTTGCACTCAAGCCTCCCCTTGCAGCCAGGCGGTTATTAAGAGGAGGGAAACCCACGATCATTACCCAGCAAAGAGTACGATGACTGGCTGCTCAGTGTCAGGCCTCCGGTGGCCGGCTTTGTCACTGGTGCGGAAAGGAGAGTTCACTTTCTGTCAAAACTGGCTTTGCCAAATGTTATCATTTTAAATGCTGTGAAAGAGAGGGAGCTGGGCCTAGGGGTATACACAGCCCCATATGCTGGTGACAGTGATACAAGTGTAATTCTAGACTATTAGAGTGACACATAAGATCATTTCTGCCCCAGAACATGAGACAGCTGAGGGGATTATGCAGGACAGGCTGTCACGCAATAAAATTTTCAGAAATCTGTTAACCCCAGCTCAGACCCAGTGAATATTTTATTGCTTAACACTGAGAAAAAGTATATTTATTAACTATAGAAAGATATAGCCGAGAGGCTGGGCAGATGAAAGGTTACAGAAAAACGAACTCGCCTGATATTCTACCATAAAAAGTAGCAGTGTGATCGTGGAGTTAAGGAAAAGGAAAAATAGCCTTACCGATCTGTATTTGCATCTGAGATAGAAACCATGGATAAAAGTACAACAGTGAAATTATAAAGAAGAATTCTATATGCTCCTGCAGTATACAATGGTCACTACAGCACATGGAGAATATCATACGCAAACTGATGTTCAAAATTTCTGGAAGCCAATTAGGTTCAGGGACACCTAGGCGAGATAGCGTTCCAGATGAAATGTGCATGAATTGGGGTTTAAAGCATATTGCTTTCTGTTAGCTCAACTACATTCTTCCAGAAGAAGACACTGATATTTTTCCAGAAATCTAGTAATATTTTATTATACTGAAATAAAAGCATTTTCTGTCTTGCAAGGAGTGCATATTAGTCAAACCCTGATTAAAATTCATAGAAAGCAACACAAAGAATACACAAGGAGCCTGACTATCAGGTTATTATTCAACCACTATATAATGTTTGCATTATCCCTCTGCTAGCTATACAAAGGTATAAACATTCATGTACACAATTAAATCTACTATTTAAAGTTCTTTGTTTCATTTGGTATGTAAATACTTTTCACTGAAACTAGAGTTGTGTTGTTCATAACCTAAGGTTTCTGTTTAACATTTAAATGTTCCTTGATATAAGGCAAGTAGCAAAACCAACTGTTAAGAAACCTTTTTTCCCATTAAGAGTGTAAAGTATATAATAAATTATGATTAAGCATTAGCATGTCGACTGGTTTTCTGAATGAAAAAATAAGACTAGGCTTTGATATAAGATTTCAGAAAACATTTAAGAAAAGCCATTGTGACATGTATTATTAATATTCATATTAAAAATATTCCAAAGTTAGTCTACACAGTTTAATGCAAGTGTCTATGATTACAGGAGATGGCATTTGCCCAACAATGTTACAAAGGTCAGTAGAAAAAAAAAACAAAACATGATATGCTTTTTGAAAACTCCCAACATCTGAATACTGTGTCCAGCATGTAAGAGGAGCCCATGAGGGTGCACTTGGAGAACAAAAGCAACCCTTCTGCTAATTGACTGAAAAATTAGCCAGGTCCCCCTGTGGGAAGCACACAAGACAGCAGCAGATGGAGACAGCTCGGACACTGTGGCAAAAAAAGCCCTGCAAAACCTGCTGTGAATCTGCCTGCAATTATGGGTCACAACACTTTCTTGTTTAACAGAACACAAGCAAGACAAACAGAGGATGTGAAAGCTGGAAAGGTCATAAACTGACTGTAAATCTATTATTTTAGATGAGAAACAACTGAAATTCCTTAAAGTGTCCTAAGTTATGTGTTACTTAATGAGGTAAACTAATACCTCCTTGTCAGTAGTTTGTGAGTAATCTGAAATAATTTATTCTCTGATTTACTCTCTTTTCCCTTGTTTTTGGGTTTTTTTTATATAGTATAACTTTTTTCATCCCCAGAATTATGGTTAGCATACTGGTGATTTTAGCTTAATAGGTGGATAGAGGATTGAAAAATAGACCACCAATCCAATATTAAACGTGGTTTTTTGTCAGATTGTGGGAAATAGATGTAGAAATGTTAACTTTTGATACCTAAGCCCTTTATCACTGTCATTTTAATCTTACCTTTATCATGGTTTCTTTTAATTGTAAAACTCTCTAATTATAATTTCTCTGATTCAACTCGAGATAAAAAAATCATAAATATAAAAATTAAGCGTCCGCTTTATCACTCTCACATAAAAACTTGATGAATTTATTATTTTAGTCTGAAATATCAAAACTTTTATTATTATTAGAAATACAAAGAACGCTTTCTGAAGTAATTGACACAGGTTATATTTGTTTGTCCAGTTTCATCCAGAGATATTTTACTTTCTTGTTGCATTCTCAAGATCAAGTCCTCTATCAGTTTCTTATTTCATAAGGAGTATCATTGTTATGCTCCAAAAAGACAAAATTATGGATGAGAGAGGATTGTAGAGGATTAACCATTCATAAAATATAAACAGGAAGACATTCATAGTCAATCATAATGAATAATCGATGCAAGATAAATACAATAATGAAAATGATCATGAATAAGCCAGTATAAACATCTGTCTTAGGCTGTGTATGCAAAATACTCCATTTTATTTCACATTATTTTCCTTTAATTCCTTCATATGATGCTGTAATCCAAATTAATATACAGTTTCATTACCAATCTCTGTTCTTTTGAATCTCATCACCTTCCATGATAGACTTGGGATAACATCCGGGCCCTATTGAAATTAATGGATATAGTGCATAGAACTGAATTCTTATGTCTCGGGAGGGTTTCGTTCCAGGTACTATTGCTTCACCCATATATAGGTCCCCACACCTTTATGTCAACCTCCAGGATCAAAGCCTTAGGACCTGATGCTATAGCTGCACAAGAGTGGTTCTACTTTGCTTAGGAGTTATTCCTGCTTTTTTTTTCACAGGAACACACAAAAATAAAGGGGCAGAACTTCACAGGTCTTAGAAAAGGATCTTTTATCTGCAAGTAGTTTCCCTTCCTGGTTTTACACATGGATTAACTCTCTGGGGCATTGTAACATATATTGCTTTATCTACAAGTACATAATAACAGTTATTTTCCATTTCCCAGGCTTTTTGGATCACCTCTTCAAAAGCACAGTATGCTTATTTACACTATTTGCTTGAGCTTTTCATTCTCCACTGCTGAAATCGATGGCCTCATTCCAGGGAACCCAAGTGCGTGGCATGGACATTGGCAAGCACAGAGCAGTGGAATCATTCTGATCAAAACAGATTTTGGCTCAGAACAAATGTCTCAGAACCACAGCCATTCATTTGCTTGTATTAAAAGTGATTTTTTCTGTTTTCAGCATATCCCATGTGAAGGTGGTTTATTTTGTACTTGTTAGATGGCAAAATTTTTTAACCAGTTGCCTACAGATCCTGAAAAGAGGAAAAGTACATGCCTTCTGGTCTGTCTTCTGTACCTAAGTAGATGCCAAATAGATTTTTTTTTTTCCCACTAATTTTTAAAAGATAACAATACTTATGAAAATGCTACACTGATGTTAGAAAATTATGTTCTGTATTAAGGTGGAAAATAAGAAGAGCTTTTTAGATAATTAGAACGTTATCCTACTTTGAGAGGTATCTCCAGTCTTCACTTTCTGTAATGCAAAGCTTTTACAGTTTATAGACACTCTGCCAAAAACTTCATGGTTATTTTTTTAAACATCTGTAGAGTAGAAATTGTATTACGTACCTCATCTCATCAGTCTGTCTCTATGAGATGAGAGACACTGCAACTTTCCTGTTTTTATTCCTTTGTGGGCACCAGAAACTATAGCAAATCCTGGAGGAAAACATGAACCTGCATCACTAGATCCTGTTTGGAAGAAAAGGTTTTCACTATGAAGGTGGCTCAATGTATTCTTTTTCTTTCTGCGTACCAAACCAAAGTGGCTTTTAAAGTCTTGAGATTATAGCACTAATTTGGGATTGACTCTGTGTCAGCTTTGATTCAGACTTCCAGTGGCAAGTACCCTAGCTGTTTATTGCATTAAATTCTCCATGTATAAAACGGGACGACATACTGCTAGTTATGAGAGTTAAAACAATAAAAATAAGCAGTGTGTCATGTTAAATTGCTATATCTACTATGATCCACAGGAAAAAAAAAGAACTGCAGGTGATACTCGGTCCTTTCACCCGTGAAATACATAACATAGTGCTCAATACCAGCTTTGGTAGCTTTCTCTTTGGTGTGGTTATGATGTTCAAGGTGACACTAAGTACTGTGCAGGTGTTGAAAAGTAAGACTGTATCCTGTCCGTTGACTGATAGTTATCCAATGGCACTGGATATAACAGACAGGAAAACTGCAAGTGTGCAGTTATACATCTCTGAGTCACTTGGTGCTCCTGGAAATCTCAGATTGGAAATCCATAATAATTCAAATTTTGGGTTTTGTTGTTTTTTCCCCTAGTAAGCTCACTTTGCACTTATAATAAGATAATATTCACCTATGCATGGGGACTAAATAGAGATTTTACTTGTACTATTGGTAGGTGGCAAGATCAAAAAAGAATTGGTTTGCTTGATTTGTTATGTTACTAAGATGCATAGTATTTTCCTATTATGTATCTAATCTAAACTGGTGATAATCTACTTTATACTACAAAATTCGACTTCTCTTCTTTGTGTTAAAGTGTGTCAGTGTTCTAATTCAGGGACACCGAGGTTTTCAGCGTAATTGCTGATAAATACCACCAAATTGCTCTCAGTCTTAGAGTGTAAAAGAAAGAAAAGGAGCAATTGTTGAATCCACAACAAAAATAAACCCACAACCTGCAAGTAACACCTCTGAATACAGTGCCACAGGTCTTCAAGTAAGAGCTTTGGGGAAAAAAAGAAAAGAAAAAAAAAAAAAAGGATATTTCTGCTCTGCTTTTGTGGATGAGAAGTGGCATTGCTCTTTATAGAGCAAGTGATGAGGTTGTGAAATGAATATGGAATCACTCTTCAGTGTGCTAACTACAGGCTTCTCTTTGTAAACAAGAACATTTCCCTTTTGTTTTTCCATCTATAAAGGACATGTACTGGCTAAGTGGAATCAACAAAGCAAGTTGTAAATGAGAAAATGCAACGAGAAGTAACTAACGATCAGTGTACAAAAAGCAAAGCAAACCAAAAAGAATTAGTGCAGTGCAATGTCTGCACTGCTATGAAGGGCAGGCACTGCTATGTTGTGCTGCATTATGTGGAAAAAAAAAAAAAAAAAGGCAGCAGTAAGGGGTAGCCAAATCATCAATACATCAAGCCATGTCATCAAGTTGCTGTGACTCTGTCATTTTCATGCCGTTCTGTACAACTAAATCTGTCCCAGGCTTTACCATCCAAGCTCTGCAGTAGAAGCATAGAAGCAGTAGCTTGCCATATTCTCAATGCAGTCAATCTTTTCTTATGCAGTGAATATAGCCTGTGTTCTTGTGCTTTGCCATACTGTCCGACCAGCAACGTGCTACCAGTTAAGGCATGTTGTGCTTTACAATTGCTGTGGCAGACCCCACTTGGTTACTGTCCTGGTTTCAGCAGAGTTAGCTTTCTTCATAGTAGCTAGTGAGAGGCTGTGTTTTGGATTTGTGCTGAGAAGAAGGCTGATAACATCCTGATGTTTATAGTTGCTGCCAGGACAGTCAAGGACTCTTCAGCTTCTCTGCTGTGCCAGTGTCTGCAGGTGCAGGAGAAGCTGGGAGGGAGCACAGCCCCAAACACTAGCCTAGGATTCAACCTTAGGTTTAGGACTGAGACACAAATTGGTCAATAGTCTATTCCACATCATGCACGTCATGCACAGTATATAGATGTGACACTGTCTAGAAGTTATCTCTCTTGCTCTAGATTGTCTCCCTCTGGGTTGCCCCTCCCTCAGTCATCTTGGTCTCTCAGACACTTGGGCTCTTATCTCCATCCCAGGATTGCAGTTTCGGGACCCTCCCTGCTCCAGGATCGTTAGATGAGAAAAGGCTGAGCTTTGGTCATTGGCTGGTGAGCAGTATCACTGTGTATTACTCATTGGTATATTTGCATATATTACTATTTTTATCATCATTACTATTATTTTCAATATTATTGTAGTTTGGTTATTAAATTGTTTTTATCTCAACCCATGAGTCTCTTTTGCCTTTACCACTTTCATTCTCTTCCTCATTTCTGGGAGGCGGGAGGGTAAGTGAGCAGCTGCGTGGTGTTTAGCTCCCAACCAGAGTCAAACTACAACAGTTACATGATCTGTCATGCAAAGTCTGCTGCACTTTGTTGTGGAAGATACCTGGACTGTTGCATTGTGTCATTCCTCCCATACTTTACTGTGAAGCCTGTGCTTGCTGGGCTGCACAGGTAATGGGACACTATGGCTACACTATTTGCTGTACATGCATACACATGCAATGTAAATAATCCCCAAAGAACAACAAGGACATGAAATGGCATGAATGAAATAGATCACTTTCTTTTATCCAGAAGACATTTTATCCTACAAATAAGTAGCATGACATATCAAGAAAAATTATTTGAAAGAGATATTGGTCTAGACAATTTTTTAACTTTAATGTCCTCATGTTTTTCCAGGCTCAAGTGAACTTGCTTAAGAACAATTACAAGACAAGTTCTGAAAACTGGTATTTTGAGATTGTAACAGTTTTGTTACAACTGCAAAATATTTTACAAATGCTGCTTTCTGAGATTCTGACTTCAGTTACCGGTTCTTTTTCAGAACTTCTTATTCTCTTAAAATATAAAAAGTTTTATACCTTCTCTAAATCCTTCTGAGGATACTGATACATCAGTTTAGTCCTACCTTTTTCCAGCCTTACCAAGAAGAGAGAAAAGTCAATTAGGATCTTCTGTAGAAGACTAATGGTTGATACTAGTGCAGGCAGCAAGAATGAAATCATGTTGAAGACAGTGTTTATGATGCAGAGTGTTTTAGCCTTTGCTCAGGGCTTTTGTCTCCTATGTGCCCACTGAGTGCTTTTAGGCTTCTAGTCGAATAGAAATGTTCAGCCTCAATGAAAAAACAAGTCTACCATCAAAACAGCAAGAAGCTTATGAATTAATATTCTCAAGACTTTCAAGGACTGTTCTTTGAGATGAAAGATGTGTCAGAGGTGGAAAACTCCTGTCCAGTTCAGAGGATCTATGTCTATGTGAATCAGGGGGGATGACACTGCTACGCAGCCTTCTGGGAGACATGTCAGTGTCTCCTCTTCTCTTACTATTTCCCTTCCCCAGCAGCTTCTTGGCTTCATGACCCTGTCACCAGGTCCTGAATATGGCATTACAGTGTTCACTGTTTTGGCAATTGGTTTGCATCACCCAGCACAGACAATTAGAAAGAGGTACTCTGATTCAGCAGCACACCAAAACCCTAGTGCTAATTATTCACTCTCCACTAACTCAGTGAATGTCTCCCAAGGCTTGTGTGAAAGACAAATTAAATTCATAGCAGCTCTTGTTTGATACTTTTTCTGAAAGCATCTTGAGACTTTCTGGACTACCAACTTTTTAAAATTATCACCTTGGGAATAAATAAAATATATTTTAACTTTTTTAATGTAAAACATTTGTCCAGACTGCCTGTCTTCTCTGATTCTTAAAACAAAACAAAACAAAACAAAAAAAAAACCACCAAACAAACACCCCACACACAAACTAGGAATTAATAACTGGCATGTGAAGACATTATTTGCAATTTGATTGATTTATGTTATAAGGATTTAAGTATGTCTCCAGGGCAACTGCTCTTTGCCTGTGGATTCTTACTGTGGTTCCATAAGGGCAGCACAACAAAGTCTTTTTAGTAGCCTTATTTTCATCAGTAATAATGGAAGTTCAGTGCTTAAATGCTCATGTAGATTTGTGCTGTACTGCATACATACAAAGCATAATAATAATTTTGTGATCAGAGCTAGTAAAGATTTGAATTCTAGCAGTGCCTAAAGGCCAGGGTCCACATCAAAACCAAACAGTTAGATTCTCCCATTTCAGACACACACACCCCATTTGCTGCTTCTAAAAAAAAACACAGCCATACCACTAATCTTCACAATGGAGCTTAGTAGCATGTTTTGATGCAGAATACTGTAGAAGTTAGTCATTGGGTCCAAACAAAATTTTCAATCCAGAGAATATCATTGTGCTAATGACTAACAAATTATAGGAGACTCCATGAATTAGAGAACAAGTTCTTTATTCTAAATTAACACAAAATCCAAAGGGGAAAAAATAAACAAAAAACTAGAACTGTAAAACCATCATTGAAACCAAAATTAAAAAAAAAATACTGCAATGACATCATGATTCATAACTCTTCTCAAAGCTAGACAACATTTTCAAAGATTTTAGATCAAAATATTTGGATAAAGTGAAGGTTGGGTTGCAGATTCTAGTACAGCACACTATTGAACAAGTCTTTGTTAACATAAATACACGAGAAATCATGTGTGTGTGGGTGTGTGTGTGCACATACACTTGTCAGTGTTTTGGTCTCTAGTCCCAACCAAAATCAGGCATTTAGAGGTCAGCCCATTTCTAATCCACAAAATAATGGAAATATGTAGCTGAGACTGCCATCCTTATCTGTCTCCATTGCACTTATTGTAGCACATATGGCATGTAACATCAATCTCAAACTCCCATAATGTCAGAATACAAGAGTATGATCTAAGCCTGAAATGAAAGCCTTAGCTGATGCTCTTACTTTGGATTATTTTCCTTACTTTAAATCCTGTGGATTTAGTGCATAGGTTTGGGGGCTTTTTTTTTTTTTTTTTTGCATGTTCATGTCCACTGTATAAGTAAATATCAGTATTGTTATTGCAATACCAAATAAATAAATACAATGCACAAAAGCCAAAGTTATTTAAACAATTTTAATATAACTACATTACATATTTGTGATACAGTCTAACCTTGCATTTCTGACTCTCTAGCAGTTTCCTTCACTGGGACCAGGTTACACATTGGCCATGTATTGCTGCACAGAAAGAAAAAACACATCATATTTTGATGTTCTGAAATCTTACATCTTCTGGGAACTAACTTATCTGAAAGAAAACTACCATTTAGGGCCACCTTTAAGATTTCAAATTCAAGTTATTTCAACAGGCTACAGCACTGTGTCTTTATATATATTTGCTCTAAAGTTAACATAAGTTGGACCTTTCTCTCAGAATCAGTCCTGACACTCATAAGAATTGCCCAGGCTCTGGAGCTCACTGGAGGCAGAAAACCCAGGCATACTCAGAGTCTTAGCACTTGTCCCAACTCAGTAACTTAGGCTGTCATAACAGAGTAGAAGCAATTCCAAGAGTATCATGCTTGGCATATGACCAGTCCACTTCAACAGAAGACATTTCTGAAATCTTAGTGATCATTACTGAAAGAGTTGTGCATGATCTTTGAAGGAACCATTAGCATATTTCTTATGCCCAAGCTTACGTTTTCCTGAGCAAAGTATGAGTAATACTACCAACAAGTCATAAATGTGGTGAAATGTTTTAACTTGAAGGAAAAGAAATCAGCAAAATTTTGTGTTACCAATAGTATTCTGATTTACTGATCTACCAAGAAGCACACAAAAGATAAGAGGAAGAGTATACTATGCTTGTTTCCTTCAGGAGTTTTTCAGAGGTAAGGATGGCCAAAAAAATATTTCAATGGAGAATTACCCTCAGATAGGAGCATATCTAACAGGGTTCCACAGTAGTATCTCAAGTGCTAGTCAATATTTTCACAGATAGTCTTAAAGCAAATGTGTAAACCTACCAATAATCTTGGGTTAACACACAGACTTTGGCTCCATGAGAACAATGACATGAGCAGGACAGTCTACAGGAGCAGTTCATGTGGTAAACTGAGTCTAGTCAAATAAAACACATTTTCATACAGTCAAATCTGTAGACATACATCCAGAAGCAAGTAACGTACAGACTGGGGGAACAGCCTGTCGAACTGTGTCATGGAAAGGATCTAGGACACAATAGTTAACCACATGAACATGAGATCCCAGTACTGGATTCATACACAGGGCCAGCTGAGGTGACTCCAGGTTGCAGCTACCAGGGAGTATTGAGCAAAAATAGAGGCAAATTTCTTCTGACTTTTTTTCCTACTATGTATTGTATATGGAGACATTACAAGTAGGTCTGTTGTTTGTCTCTGTAATGGGACTTGATAGTTGCCCCAGTGACAAAACAAGAGGCCACGGGCACAAACTGAAACTACAGGCTACCTCTGAACTTATGGAAAAAGCTTTTTTTCCTGTGAGAGTGATTGAACACTGGCACAGGTTGCCCAGAGATGTTGTAGAATCTCCATCATTGGAGATATTCAAAACCCAACTGCATATGGTCCTGAGGAACTGGCTCTAGGTGGCCTTGCTTGAACAGGAGGGTTGGCCCAGATGATCTCCAGAAGTCCCTTCCAACCTCAACCACACTGTGATTCTGTGACAGATTGTCAAAGAAACAAAAGGAACACAGAAACAATGGCAGATTTTTCAGCAAGAGGCCTAGAAGCCTCAGACAAAAGTTATTTGAGAGGTACCTTAATTAGAATTTTGTATCTTCATGAAGAAGAAAGGAAATATTTTTAAGGGCTTAGTTGGTGCAATAAGAATCAGTTGCCAGAAGCTGAAATCAGGCAAATTCCTTTGCTAAGAATACTCTCGGATGAGATTTCTAAGTGTTCAAATAGGCCAGGAAGAAAGGTGCTGAAGCATTCCTGAGATCTTTCAACTCAAAAGGAGACGCCTTCCTGTCATTTGTGTATTAGGAAAATGTAGATACCAAAGAATGTGCTCAGCACTTAGATAGCTTGAAGAAGAGAGGCCTCACCAGGAGTCTAGATCTAAAGCTCCATTCTGTGAATCTGTAGCAATATTTCTGTAGCAGAAGACATAGTTAAGTAAATGATGAAAGGAATGAGATGGACACAATGAGCAGAAAAAGCAGTTTGATGAAGTTGGAATGGAAACTAAAGATCAGCCTTTTTTTTTTTTTTTTTTTTTTTTTTGCTATTGTACCTACTGTTCTCACTTTGTGCATGAACGAAGACCACAAGCCAGGAGGTCTAGGGGCTGCCCTTTATGTTCCTTTCCTCCTTCTTACAAGGTTCAGCCCAAGGCTTCAGAAGGAGTCTGAAGATAGTCTCCAAAATCCCTTACCTAGTCATCAAATAAACACCTTATTTTGCTACAGTGCAGAGGACAAAGCCTCTCCTTTTGAAGTAATACAGACCATCTGTGACAGCTGCATCTTGCATGTGAGACCGGAACATCATCTTGCTGAAGAGGTGAATTAGAAAGTGGCATTAGGGCAAACTTATTGTAATATCCACAAGTTAAGGGAAACACTGTTTTTCTTGTCATATTATTTTTCCTGTGTTGTCTGGGCTTCGAGGAAGAATTTGTATCTTTGTATGTCAACAAGACATGAATAGTTCAATTCCAATCCTACTCTTACTGTCTAAATTAAACAGTACATGATGAAAAGTTAACAAGTTTAATGCTTTACATTAACTTGTAAACAGTACATATTTTGTGAATTTACAAAGGACCTTTCAAAAATTCTGCATTGCATGCTTAATTTTATTATGGGTGAGATTGCAAGACTAAATCAAGTAATTAAGAATAAATATGCATCTTCTCTGTCCATCTTCTCACCCCCTCCAAACTTAGTAGGAACAACTTCCTTCCTGAAAAATCATTGGTTTTTCAAAGATCATAATGCTGCATTAGCTACACAAGGTGGAGAGAAACTATGCCTTTGTTTTTAAAATATAAAAATGTGTTTGGGTCATTTTCCTGCCTTCCTCATTCAGAACACCTTACTTAGTGTGAGTACACAATACAGAAGATACAGTATTACCACTGCTAAATAGCTAGAAATTCAGTAGAGCATGAGATGAACAGATTGATGGAGGGAAGAACTCATTAACACTCCTTCCATGTTCTACTCTTATCTGTTTAGATTACATGCTTATATGTAGATTATATACTTCTATGCAGATTATATACATAGATATTTATACATATTTTTCATGCCTCAAGAAATGTATTTTCTTTTGTGATTCCAACCACTTCTAAACACATTAAAGATTAGGATTGTGCACAATAATGCACTTACCACTTGTCCATGAGGGAAAGGGTTTGATGGATCAGAGAAATGCGTATCTGACATGGGAGAAAAGGTCTTTGAAGTCTTTTTCCTGCATATGGTGTATGAAAATCCTT
>NW_010143779.1:27333-41120 GCF_000699245.1 Pterocles gutturalis | reverse complement strand
AAGAGTGTCTCCTGACAACCTGACCTTCATACTGCATTCATCTTAGGGAGAGTTACTTTGTCTTAGCTTTAGTCTGGTCCCAAGGATCCAACAGCTATCACTGGCAGGAACACAGGCAGGCACTCCTACCAGTTTAGTTGCATTTTTAAGGAAAAAATTCTTAAAGGCAACACACTGACAGCATGTCACAGTGTGCGCCTCTCCCAATTGTCCAAATTCCCTTCAAAATTCACTCATGATCTGAAATGCAGATATATATGTATCCAGTCCCTCATCTCCACAATCACAAGTTTCAGATATGAGAAAAAGAAGGCAAATATGCCCGACAAACATCTTGCAAAAGTATGTATCTATTTGTAAATATTTCTACAAATAATAATTTGTTTGTAGAAGTTGTACAGGTAATACTATTCCTTAATCACATTTGTCTACTCCATCCACTAAGTATACAAAGAAAATATTAATTAAACTGAAAATTACAAGTTAAATTATCTTTATTCAAAACAATTTTTTCCCACAAGAGCATATTTTCTGTTTTAATAAAAAATTGCTGTAGGTCAATTAGTAAGTAGCAACAATAACACACACTTTAGACGTCAAGCCACAGATACAAGGAGAGCAAAATGGAAAATTTGAAAAAAAACCACACATTTCTTTATCTTAAAATCTTTCTGAATCTCCCTAATTTTTTGAATCATCATCTGGGTATCACTGTATCAGCCTCAAATCTCTCTCCTAAAAGCCTTGGCTGCACTTTCATCTCCTCCCAGTCTGACTGTAACTTGATTGAAAGAAATACACAACAGTGGACAACTTTCAAGATGATCAGACTAGGTTATTGTGCAACTTCATAAAAAAGAGCTGTGACAAACAGTAGAAGGGGAAATAACAGAGCTGAGCTCTGGAGTTTGACATTCACCTGTCCTTCTCCTGTCAGCCCCACATCAGTTCTATGCTCATCTTGCATCTTCGAAGAGAAATAAAGTACGAATCCTCCAAGCAACCTCATTCACTGAAAAATTCTAATTCACTTAGAAGACATCATCCATGCTGTGCAGTGAGAAGCACATACATTTTTTTTGAGTAAGTAAAAGTATACAATTACTTTATAGTATCACAACACACCTAACCAGGAAATTAATGTTAGATAACCATAACATTGGATTTTCTAACTTTTGAGTACTTGACAATCATTACACTATGAAAAAAAGCAAAAACCCTAAGTGGAAAGAACAATCAATTACAATTTCTCTGCATATCTGTAATAATCCTTCTTCTCATGAACCAGCATTAGCAATTTTAACCCTGAATCTTCAAAGCTGTCAAAAGTGACTTTAACATAATTTGTTCCTGCTGTTCTGCCACAGTCCTGCCACTGCATCAGTGGTTCTCCCGCTCTTTGCAGAAGTCATGGTAATGAATTAGCAATACGCATTGTGCCAGCACTGTGGCAGGAGAACACCTGGATTTTTGGAGGGGAAAAGGAAAGGGGGAAAAAGTCTTAAGTCTTCTCCCTGTTCACAAATCCTTGCTCTCCTTGTAAGCATGGCACACCGTGAAGACAATAGTGCAGCTGTTGATGAATGGGGGTGAGGAATGGGTTGGTGACCTTCCAGGCTGGACTAGGCAGTTGGCTACAGTCATAAGAACCTCTGCTGAGCCTGGGTTTGAGGAAGCATACCTCCCACCTGTCCTATGGCCTGCACAGGCAGAAGAAGCACACCAGGAATATCTATCCTCCGATTCACACTGAGGTTGTCATACCAGCTGGGGAGAGCTACTAGCCCATGACAGCAGAACCTCTATCCTGAAGGTAACTGGTCATTTGTTGGTCTCCAGAGGTATGAATCCACTAGTTGGATCAGGAAAGCCAGTTGTTTCTCTCTCTTCCTTGGAGATGAGATTAAAAACTTCCTTGTGTAATCCAACATGAAGGTGTAAAGTCCAGTGAGCCTTAATAATAGATCTGATGTAAGGATGCCAGAGAAAGCTCTTAGCAAAGTAGCGTCTTCATCTTCTGTCCCTGTGTTAAGATCCACTCCAAAGGGTCAAGGTAAACAATTTCAGCAAAGTTCAGCTGGATGCTGAGTGCTGCAATGAATGAGAAGCCTGCCAAGTGTGTGAGAATCCTGCTCAGAGACCAACACTTGGCAGGTGTTTTCAAACTCTACTCCCTAGACTATCTGTGTGGAGTAACCACAGGTGGTCCAGGGAGTTGTTTTCACTCTCCCAGTGCACAACCGAAACAAGCAGGTGGTCCTGCTTCCTAAGAAGTTTTATTTTTTTTTGTCAGTCTTCAAGCACAGTTCCTTTGTATTCCTGCCAGAACTTGTGTGTATCCCTGTGCTTGCTTGGGTTGCTGCATAGGAAATGAAGGCTGTTAATGAGTCTCTTCTTTTGTCAGGTGTTTGTTTGCTATACTTTCAAGTGTGATCAAATTTACCAATGACATAGAAATGGGATGTTTGTAAGCATGCTGCGCAGTGACCTGAAAGTAATAAAGTATTGGAGGCTACAAGCAGTGGGGAAAAAAAAGTGGTGCTAAAAAATACAGAAATCCAAACTCTAGAAGAGAAAACAGAGGGCTTGGGTGCACAGTGGGGTACAAAAACAAGCAGCTGTAAACACTGTAGTAATATTATATTGACATGTTGTTACTTGCTTAATTTTATTTTTTTTTTTTTTTAGCAAAACCCCTGTACTTCAAAAGAGGATAGAAATCAAACAGACCATAGTCAAGCAGTTTCCACAACAACACTTCCATTTGAAGGGGTGAAAACACCATGACAAAGTTCAAGAATTGAGTTCCAACTACTGTCTCAACAAAAGCACAAGAAGTATGGTGGCATAAATAGATGAAATTTATCTGAAATTTATCTGAAATTAAATCCATATCATCGGTGTGCTGTAAATAATATGCTGTGATTTTCCTTTTGTGAACAAAAACATCCAGGTCCCAAATCTGCTGCAACAACTTCCTTCCTGATGAGTTTCCAGGACTTTGTAGAGTTGCTGCTGGGTTTCAGATTTAGCTGATTTCAGCTTTCACTCACATAACACTTGCTTTCACCAGCAGCTGGAAACCAGAGATGAGAACATATTTTCCTGTCTCTCGTTCTTTTTGTCTTCACCGGAGCAGCACATACTAAAAAAAGTACAAGTCCTGCCATCTTTCCTTCACAACACAGTCATGATTCTTTTCTTTAGCCCCTTTACAGAGTACCTTACCAACTGTCCTCATCCTATCCAGTTCTGGGTTTTTTGATTTATTTTACAGCCTCAGTTTTTACCATTTGTTTTCCTATCCTTTTCTTGCTCTCCCTAATTACCACGTCCCATTTTATTTTTTTCCCTGTGTCTCATCAATTTAAAGAGAAAATATGGAAGTTCTTGTATCATTTTCTCAGTGGAGATTTCATCAGGCCATTCCCTATTCCTATCCAGATTCGTATCCATCTTAATTTTTTCCAGGTTCTGGTTCTGCCAGCTGCTCTTTATTCAGATGCTGATTTCAGAAAACTTGGAAATGTTGCTGGTTTTAGTTGATGTAAGAGTCGTTTTTTTAGTTGTATATATGCTCAGGAATTTTTAATGTTTGACAGAAGTTAAAGGATATTTTCTGATGAATTATCAGACAAATTTAGCTTAAGGTTTTCCAGTATAATTTACATCTAACCACCCTTGGAAAGTTTTAGCACCACAAGTGAATGTATGCTGGTCCAAAATATAAAATTCAACTAATTTCAGACAGAATCTCTTAATGTATACTATAAAAGAGCACATTCTCTTTGATATGTTGCTTGTCTTTTCTTTCACCTGTTCTTTCCTCTTCTCTTACAAACACCTGGAAGTTCTCATAGCTGCAAGGGTGGATCCTCTGTTGACCCCATTTTAACCTCTCTTGATTCCTACACTGGGATACAGAGCATTTTCACCTTTGAGGTCAGCTACCAAAAAAAAATTGCAGGCATACAACCTGCATGTTTCAGTGTGCAACTTTAAGGTCCTTGGCTTTCAGTGTGCCACTCCAAAATCCAGAATTCAGTGTTTAAAAGTCCTCTATGTAAAATGGGTGTTGGATGAAAGGATAATTAGCTTTTGTGGAAGAGTAATACTTAAAAACATACAGAAAAGTTATCTAGACATGGCTGCTGAACACAAGGCAGGAGATGACTAATATAGTCTTTAGGATATGGAGAGATAACAGAAGATTTCTGACCTTGACGTTAATTGTGTGTGTTACCTGAACCCCTCTTTGCTAACAGCTTGGAGTATAAGGAATGGCAATCACTGAGGAGGCTGTCTTTCTCAGGGAATTGTTATTTGGACTTAAGCCTTGTCGAGTCACATAAAAAGCTTGACCCTGACTAACTCTGGTTTGGCCCCACTCAAGTCCTCCATTAGTTAGGCAGATGCATTTCTCTGTTGAGCCACCAAACTCTTACTGCCAAAAGAGCTTTCCTTATTACCTCAACTATTTTCTCTTCTGTTGCCTGAGTAGCTCTTCCCTGCTACATTGAGACTACCAATTGACTGAGCTTTGTCAATTGGAGGTGGTGGGTCTTATGTATTGTTACTTTTTTTAAACACGAGTACAGTGTACAAAACTGCAGCTCAAAAAGAGGAATAGAATTAACTTCAGTTCCAAAAATGTCTACATTTGACTTAATAGTAACAAACAAAATTAACACTGGGAGCAATTATGAAAGTAATCCTCAATTCATCTTTGTATGCTTTGCTAACAACAAAACAAAAAAAAAAAAAAAAAAGAAAAACAACAATAATTCCCATCCCATCTCAGTGGAAACAACAAAATCCTCCCCAAAATGTAGTTGCCAATCTATTGTCAGCAAGTGTGCCAATGGTAAAATTCCATTTCTTAATCTTCCTATCATCCAAGACCACGAGGTACTGAAGAAAACCTGGCACAACATAAAATGGACTTCAACACCCAAGTTTTGTATAGTCCAAAATTTTGTTTTACATATTAATGAATAACTGCCAAACTGCAGGCAGACAGCTTCATTGACTCGATAACCTGCTGAAAAGATATCCCCCATGTGGATGACCATCTGTACCCACACAGCTGAGGCGTTAAATTATTTCATCACCGTCCCTGTCAAAATTTTCACTTCTTGACCTCCACGAAGAAATCCTGTGCCATCCCACCTAAAATCAGCCATCAAGTTTTTCAAAATGCTGCAGCTGAAGCATTGTGATGGCTAAAAACATCTCATTAGACTGACAAATTTTCCTGCTTGTCCAGTATTTGCATTCAGGTACGCAGGGGAAGAAGAGGAGGGGAATAATTCAGAAAGATAACTTAGACTCCTTCATTCCATCCAGGGATGGTTTGCGAAGAAAGTTTCCCACTTGCTGTTCTGCATGCCAGCCACAGCTCATAGTATCATAATCGTTGGTTTGTGTTCATACACTGCCATCACTTCTCCTAACGTACTTGACTGTCTTTTCTCTCAATACATATTTTTTATTCCCTCTCCTTGGTTTGGTTTTTATTTTTTTTTTCTTCTTCTCCTTTTTCTGAATATCCTCTCCAAAACAGAGATTTGGTTCGTTGCCCAAGATCAGACAAGCCATTACCTTGGGAGATACTTTTTGCTGAACACTTTCTTTAAAGCAGCATATTCAAATTTCTTTAAAGCCGCATATTCAAACTGGACACAAATTTTGTCTCCTGCACTGTTGATCTTTCTACTACTATTCACAGCAAAATCTTTCACTATTTCACATCTTGCCTTTTTCAGTCCTCTCTCTTCTGATCTTAACGACTGCAAACATGTTCCTCAGCTCTAATATATTCAGTGTGCTGCTATTCAGATTTTCTTGCTCATTATTAACTGCATAAATGTCACCTTTTTCGTCCCTCCTCAGATTCTCCTTCACCTGCTTAACATATAAAGCCTTACATGAGCTTAAGGTTTGTCAAATTAGTTCCATCCTCCCTACTTTTTATAACTTATATAAAGTTGGCCTCTGATTTTACTCTGCCGGCAACTGGAGCCTTCACAGACCAATCAGCCTCCTCCTTAAACAATTTAGGGCTTTCTCCTGCATAACTTTCTCACGTAGGGAATAAAAAAGGCAAACAGTTTATGACATTTTTTTCCTATCCTCCTCTAAATCTAGTTTTAAATCTAACTTCGTAGTCCTGGTGACTAATAAATCTGATGATCATCACTGACAAATTCTCCATCTTCCTTTACATATTTTCTCACTTCAATGAAGTCCCTTATTCCTGTCGTTCTTTATCCAGCTTCTGACTCCAATTTGAAGGAAATCTCAAATGACGCCTGGCAACCTTGGCTTATCATAGTCATTCCTTAGTGTGTTATCTCACCCTTATATTTTGTTTATTTGATGTCTCTTGGATCCTCAGTCCTCTGGAACCTTTTTATGTATGTATCTAGCTGCAGTACCATTTACCAATAGGAGCATTAACATTAATTTTTTTTATCATTGTAACAGAGGTGAGAAAGATCAGCTGGTCTGTAGTGATCATCTTGGCTCCTATCATCAGTGGAGACAACTAACATCTCCAGAGGCATTTTTTTCACTGATATCAGATGGCTGAAGTGAAATTATATCGTATTTACATTAAGAGAGTTTCTGTAAGGATGGACATTACTTTTGGTATGGCAAATTAAAACAGTAACAGATTTTTATTTTATTCCATTACCTTACATTTTCATTCACTTATAGCTATATATGTTGTTGTTTTTTTCACTTTAAGGCTTAAAACTTGCAACACCTGGTCTCTATATAATGGTAATTTCTTGACAAGTTTCAATTAAAAAAAAAAGAAACTTATTTTGACTAGAAGTGGAAAAAATATATTGCAAAAAACCCCCAGTTTTACCACCATTTTTGTTAGAGCTGCAGCCAAAATAGAACTTGTATTTATATTAAGTCACTGATATCTACAACCAGAAAAGGGGGTTTTTAATTAATAATTATAATTATTTATAAAAGTGAGCTTTTAGGTACTTGTCCAGAATTTAGAAGGTCGAACTTAATGCTTATACATTTCATTATGGAATTATTTTTTTTCCTTATTAGTAAGTGCTACATAACTGAGAAGTGGTCATAAGAGCTCTCACAGATAGAGGTAGGAGTAAAAATCTGTTCTAGACTCAAATTTATGAGGTATTCTCTTATAACATGTTGTTTCTAGGAAGGCTTACTCAATTTGATTTGTCCAGCATTTGAAAATACAGCCAGAAGTACACATCTCAAACAGTACATGGATAGTGTCAACCTTGTAGGCACTATACTCTTGCAGACAACAAACCCTCCCAAACTGAAATATCATGTAACTTTGACCCAACCAACAAATAAATAAATCTTCAGACTAGCCTATCCAGGACTGTGACAAAGCTAAAAACTAATAGAAAACAAATACATAAGCTCTGTGATACCATATTTATTGCCCCAGAATTTACAGAAAGATAAAATACCTGCAGGAGCTGAAACAGTTGTATTCATTACAAAATCTTTGGAACCACCCAGCTGTGGAATCTGCTTGTGCATTTTAGCTTTCTCACAAATTGCCTACCATGCCTGTAGCCAAGTACAATATGCCATTATCACCAGTCTGAGGTCTGAATTGTTTCCTTGGCCACCTAAATCAGACTATTGTTTCTGTTCCCTGATTACATTAAGTTGCATACTTTTAATTCTTCCCCGAAGAAATTTGGTTTCACGATTAAACAAATTTTATTTCATAATTAAATGTATCTTGGCTGTGAGCCTGAAATTCACTTTCCATGAACACTTGAAAGAACAAAACTTAACTCGCATGAATTTTCATTAAAAGGCTGTGTGGAGGGATTGGAACATAAGCAAAGAGGAATTTTATGCAAACCTTTCAGAGATGTTCAGGAGAAGCATTTCTATTTGCCCTGCTTGATTGTTAATATGTATTTCTCTCTCAGTGTGTTTCTCAACATTTTTTGTAGTCGTTGCATTTATATTACTTAATACATAAACAACAGCTACAATAACAATGTGTGTAATGCATCAGCTACAATAAGCGCGAACTATATGTATTATGTGCAAAAAAGCATATTAAATGTTTTGATTTACAAAGTCAAATGCATTAGGAAGTGGCAGATCTAAAGTATTGTACATGAAACTTTGTCCTACTTGGCTCTCTGAACACGCATCGGGACAGTTTTTAATTCTGTGATTATATGCAATGCACAAATGCATTAAGGCTTGTGAACTAGGATCTCAGGTTCAGGAGTGTTAATCTCATGATTTTACAGAAGTGGCATGTGATTCCACTGGTCATATAAAGGTTTTATGTAAATATGCTCTGTTCTAAATAACAACCTGTAAAGATTTTAATTTAAAAAAAAATAATCCTCCAGATTGAGAGCTTTCCTTGTGCTTGTGGTATGTTTCAAGTGACAGTTTCTAACTTTTTTGTCAATTGTAGCTCAGAACTACAAAGCTGAGCATCAGCCAGCAGAAAGGCTTGAAGACTCTATTTTGTTGCATGAAGAGGATATGGCATGTTTATACAATAAAGTATTTTCATCATGGGTTATAAATCACTTTACAGATAAACAATTATTATTACTTTGCTATTGTAGTCAGTCTGTAATAGTTACTGACAGGAGATAATATTATTATTAATTTGCCCTCTGCTGCAATAAACTGGAGAAGACAAGGCTAGCAACTTTTCGAGGGACAGAGTCACATATTTCGACAGCTGTCCGGTACCTGAACCTGTATTTACAGGTAGATGAATCAAAGACTGTATGTTGACTATCCTCATATGAGGAAAGTTTTATGATCAGGGTATGCTGTTTACTCTGTAAAAAAATCTCTAACTGTATTCCTGACTCACAGGAATCTTTCCTGAGACTTGTTGCAATTTCACCTCCTAAAGTTTTCATAAAGGTTGACGTTGACTTTTGTGGGGAGAAGCTGATTTTCAGTTTGTAGTACATTCATGTGTTCACTTGGGGATCCAAAAATGGAAGCATCTCAACATTACTTCTGAAAAGTATGAGTCTTATTTGATGTTCCTATCTGCAAAATACAGCAAAAGTGACTTCCAAATGTCTCACAGTTACTATTCCTAAATCAAAATAGCTCATAGATTTTTAAGCAAAAAGAATAATGAAGATGACAGTTTTTCTCATTTATTTCTCTATTATGCACTGATTTTCTGATTAAGATACAAGGATTCTTGGAGTCTTTCTAAAAGATACAATTCCACAGGAATGGAAAAAAAAATAATAATATATGCAAACCATAAATAAAGAACAGTGCAACACAGATATGGCATGGAAAATGCAGGTTATACAGTGACATGAAGAGTATTTAGTTAGTTATTATGTGGATAATACACAAAAAATAAGTGCAAGAAGAGAGAAGAAACACCTAACATCAGAAGTAAAGAGTATTTAAGAATGCTATTAGGAAATAAGAGAATTAAATTAATTACAGAGAATCTGCTTTAAGGATTTTGTTCACCTGCAAATAAGAGCATGTGCACAAATCCATGCTCATGATCAGAAAAAATATTACCCAGACCATTCTTTTGGGTTGTTTTGTCTCTACACCTTCTCACACCCAAGATCTACTACTTATTTTGTTTCCAAATAGACTAACCCTAGCTAAAGCTACCTAAGCAGCTTCTAATAGTTGCTAACACATACTAAACTACTGCTCATAATCTTATATTATTCTCTTTGTGATGGTTATCATAGCATAAAATGGTGCAGTTACTATAATAATTACTACTCTTTGGTAAAATGAAAGAGTTAAAACATAAGTCTGCAGGTCACAGTGATACTTCATGCATTGCTAATATTGTTTGCCTACTTCTATATAATGTTACCCAACAATAAACAAAACAGGAAATATGTTGCTGAGATATCTACAAGTCCCCTAAGTACACCGATTTTTAGACATATAAAATATATATACATATTTTTATATGTATATATATATATAAATAAAAGACTGAGAGAGAACGAGAAAGAGCAGGGTATATATTCAGAGCCAGTAAAAGGTAACTGTTCTAAAAGAAATGCACATGATAAATGCTTTTAAGTGCAACCAATGACATTTCTATCCTGAAGGCTTAGAAGGCATCTTGCCTTTTGGAGTTGCTGCTTCAACAATGTGATCCTTTAAATGACGTGATCTTGAGCCTAGAAGTCTAATCTAAAGCCAATGAAGTCAATGTGAGTTTTCCAGCTGTCTTAAACCAGCTTAAAATCACAACCGTAAATCACAACAGAGTTGATAGTCTAACAAAAAAGAAAATATAAAAATAATGCACTTGTTACAGTAACACTGGTGTATCAATGGACCAACACACAGTACAGAGAAGACAAATCCTATTAAACTTAGTGGATGAGTGAAAGGAGATCAGTTTATGTTTCCTCCTTGAATCCAAATTATTCTCACAGCTGGAGAAGAATCAGTGGCTGATAATGGCCTAACAACCTCTAGCAGTAACAGATATGACCTCAGGTGTAGTGATAAGAATATATAATTCTGCATTCCCTGAACTCGTCTGTGTCTCCTGGAGAGAGCTGACGCAGTGGGAGATCAGTGCCACCTTGAACAACAGAAAGCTTTAAAATTTAGAAGAGATTCAATGTGTGCTGGCTCACACAACAATATTTATGGGACTTTCAGATGTATTTTGCATTACTGAGGAGAAAAATCTCGCAAAAAGGAAATGGTTATTTCAAAGTTTATTGTGCATGTATACAAAATATGTATTTGATTTCTTAATTTGTCTATGTTGTTACCTACTCTGAAACTATCCCACTGATTAAAAGAATGTAGATAAACTTTTTTTTTCTTTTCTGGGAAGAAATAATTCTATAACTCTGGAGTCAGCAGAACTTCCAGTTGACTTCAGAACACCAGCTTGAATCCTGCATGGATACATTCAGTACACACATGCAGGATATCACAGGCTGCCTTCCACATTCTTACTTTCCACCAGACGATGATTACATCAAGTTCACAACCAAATATCTCATCAGGAGGCAGCAGAGAGAAAAACAATTATCTTTTCTCATTTGGAAACAATAATTTTTTAAGTTGTACATACTTAGTTATTTTTAATTAAAATCCATTACTGTTTAAAGACATGCTCAGTGCTTCCCTGAGGAATGCAATCAGAACTGTGATCTAGAGCCTAAATAGGAAACAGTAAGATGGAGAAAGCCTCTTTCATTTTAAACAATCCCTCATATATAAATTGTTTGACCCCACAGAGCAATTAGAACAGCAACCGAATATTTTTCTTTCCAGGCTAAACAGGATGGCAGGAAGCAGACAAGGCAAAAATTTATTTCTGTTTTGTTAATAACATCCTTATTTAAATTCTGAAATGCTATTACATTTCAAAAAGTGCTTTTTTTTCTAATCTTAAAAATCCTAAAATGATCTCTTCAGAATCTATAAATCCTCCAAGGCAGAGAGAAGCTGTGGGAAGTGATTCCCTCGTGAGTTGTGGGCTAGGACTCAAAGATTCCTTGCATAGGGAACACTGCAGCCCTCTGGTGCAATAATTAGATAAAGGATGACACAGACACAGTGGCTGAAATCACGGCAGCTGCAGAGAGGCTGTGAAGATGATCCCTGCCTGCCCCTGGGCAGCTGGACTTCAGACGTGCGCTGCAAAAGGCCTCATCATTCCAGCTGCGCTGTGTTCACACAAATGTGGCTTCTGGAATGCATACCCGTCCGGACTTTCCCATGCCTGGTCTTAGACACGGGATGAAATGCCTTACAAAGTCTGCCGAATTACCGTTTGGCTGTTACTTTGGAACTTCGATAATGAATGAATGAATGAGAGACCCCAAGACCAAAAAAATAAATTGGAATAGAAACTTTTTCAAAAGTAGTCTTTCTAATTTTAAAACCAGCAATGCTCCTTCTCAGCAATATGTTAAATAAAACTGCCTGAAAGGAAGAAGTGAATGACCAGCAGGTCACCTTTCCTTTTTCAAACTGTAAACTTGATACAAAACAATTCCCATTTATTTCAGTCAGCTTTAGGAAAGATACCTGTAGGCAATTTTTGGAGCCAGATTTGTAACTCTTAATTTTCAATGTCACCAACAAGTTTCATCTGCATGAACAAGTTTAAGGACGTCAAGATCTGAGTCCTTGTGCAACCCCACACAAAAATACACTCAAAGGCCTGGACACTTACAGTGGGTTATTCATTCTTAAGAGAGGGAGTTTCCTATCGAGGGATTTATGTTGCCCTCCCCAGTCAGGGCAGTATAGCCTATATAGATCGTTAGGAGCAAGTAAGCTCTCTTTAAAAGCATTTTCTTAATTCTCAGTTGCACTGATGGTTCCCATGTGTGAGACAGTTGTTCCTCCAACCTGCGTTCCTGGGCTGCCAGTCTGCAGCTGACATAAGCTCCAAGCAATGCAGCACTCCAAAGAAAGCAGAGAACTGTAATTCCTAAAGAAATCCTCAGAAGCTTACCTGGCTGTTAATCAAGCGGAGTAGGTTCTCTAGCATCATGTACTGGAAGAATTTCTCTCTCAATAACTTGGGGTTTGACATAAGCCCTAGAAAAGACACATGCTGTCTCTGGATGGAAATCTTCTGTGGCACCACCAGACACACTACAAAAACATCCTGAATAACAACTAAATTTAGCTTAAGAGCAAAAAATAATTGGCATGATCATTTCCACAGACGTGTTTAAAAAAAATAAAATAAAATTGTGTCTATTCATGCTACTGTGTACAGCTTGGTTTTTGCATGAAAAATCAAGATAATACTTTAAGGAGGCAATTACTGTAGCATTTCACATACAGTAACCCACATATAAAAAGCATTAGTTTTATAGATTATGCCCAGCTCTGCTTTTACATGACAGTCATTATTTTCCCTGGGCTTCTTATTCTAGAATACTATTACACCTTTTGATTTATACCCTTTTACCTTGCACCCAAGTATACATCTTTGAGGGATTATAACAAGAAGAGTTTTGCTTAATAGTGTCCCATTCTCAGTAACACTTAGTAGTTACACCTAATTAAGGTATCAATGAGACCAAGACTTTCTTCTTACACTTACATAAAGATTAGGGGTTTGTAGACAGTGCAAATAAATTTAAATTACTGTGTACAGTAAACCTTGTGTGCATGTTAAAAGCAGTACCAAAAAAAAAAAAACAAAAAAAACCCACAACCCAAAACCCTCAAGCAAGAACATATTAAATACACATTTTATTTACACAGCATTTTACTGCATATAAAGAAAAGGATAGGGGAAACAATACAAGGACTACTAGCCACAGTGGACACTTTCTACTGTTTCATCAGCTCTAAGATTCTCAAAGTTAAAAGTCCCCATTCAGATTGGGTAGATCTCTGAGCTGGAGGGAAGCTGGAATGGGGACAGCTCTGGTGATTCACATAGAATAACAGAATCATAGAATGGTTAGTGTTGAAAAGGACCTTAAAGATCATCTAGTTTCAACCCCCCTGCTGTGGGCAGGGTTGCCAACCATTAGAGCAGGCTGCCCAGGGCCCCATCCAGCCTGGCCTTGAACACCTCCAGGGATGGGGCATCCACAACTTCTCTGGGCAACCTGTTCCAGTGCCTCACCATCCTCTGAGTGAAAAATTTCCACCTAATATCCAGCCTAAATCTCCCGTCTCTTAGCTTAAAACCATTCCCCCTCATCCTGTCACTATCAACCCCTGTAAACAGTCACTCCCCCTCCTGTTTATAGGCTCCCTTCAAATCCAGGGAGGCCGCA
>NW_010143779.1:20440-27302 GCF_000699245.1 Pterocles gutturalis | reverse complement strand
GGTCTCCCCGGAGCCTTCTCTTCTCCAAGCTAAACAAGCCCAGTTCCCTCAACCTTTCCTCGTAGGAGAGGTGCTCCAGCCCTCTGATCATCTTAGTGGCCCTCCTCTGGACTCATTCCAAGAGCTCCACATCTTTCTTGTGCTGGGGACCCCAGGCCTGGACACAGGAGCGGGAAGATTTCAGGCACCTTGATGTAACTTCTGGAGCTCACAGGTGCATTTACTAAAAAATTCCTGACTGTAAGCTTCTCCACAGAAGTAGGACATGCAGCCTAATCATCATTATCAATAAGCACTAATGATAAATAATACCTCCATCCAACACAAAGCAAACACTGATGAGATACTTATTTATAATGGTGGTCTGGATAGATATGTCAGGTCAGCTGGCAGGCAAATTATTATAAATTCCAAAGAGGAATTAGAAATTCTTCCATTCCATTTAGCCTACAAGCATGGTAATTAGAGTTATTAATATTACTTGCTTTTCAACTGTGTTGACCAATGCAGTCCCAAACCTTGTTGCCAAAAGGTGATGTTACTATACCATAGAAAGTCTTCTATGGGAATCAGTATTATGACAAAATTAACATTAGAAAGCAAGATATCACAGAAAGAGTTTCAAAAACTAAATTCAGAACTTCTCAGACGCACACTACACTGCTTCTGAGAAGAAATGCAACTAGATAGAGATTGCTCTTTCAAACATTGTGCAGATTAACAAATTAAAACTCATTAAAAGATCTCTAGCATATTTTTTTTTAAATCTTATATTTAAATAGCTCAATATGATTTTAAGTTTAGCCACCAAAAGGAGTTTTTTTCCACCCATGCTAATGGATAAAAGATAAAGTGGAAAAGATTCTCTGAATGAAACTTTGAATATTCAGTGACAATCAGCATAACTAATTGAAGAAGTGATGTTTCCCCATTTTTTACACATAAAACACATAGGTGCTTTAGAGTGGTTGTTCCCAAAGCAGAATCTAGAAAGCACTGCTGGCTGGTGCAACCAGGGTTAAATAGTCTTCGACTAGTGGGACAACCATGTTAGAAAGTACAGCTTATGCTTCTATGAGTTTAGATATTGGTAAGAGGGGTGCACAGAAATCCATGAAGGAGATAGAGAGTTAAAGATTCAATTAGTGCAAAAAAAGTGAAGTTTGCTGTCTGAGAGTTTATGGAAGTATTAGGAAACAAGTAGGTCAGAAAAAGACTAAAACAAACATATACTGTGGCTGCAACAATTATTTCTTTGTTTTATGTTGCATCAGCAACATAATTCATTTTCTCTGTTTTGCATAGGCTTATACACTTTTTTATGGGATGTTCTATGGTGGTTTTTTTTTCCTTAGGATTTCATATCCAAAAGTTAGATCAGAAAAGACGAAGTTGTTTTTGTTTCGTATCTTTTATTATTTTATATAAGCCTGTTTGTGAACACTGATTTCTGCATAACATAAGTTCACAAAGTGGCAACTTGTACTGAAATTGAATACTCTTGATCTGAAATAAGAATATTAATCCTCAGCCTAGCATCAAACAATGACAAGTTTGAAACAGATTTCCTTCTCTCAGCTCCATTATGAGTAACAAACGTGCTTTTGCTCATTAACTTGAATAATATATCAAACAGAAATGCCTTTAATTGTTTATTTTGCTGGCTGGTAAAGAGGCTGTGTAATTCTGAAGAAAGGAAGGAAAAAAAAAAACAACACAGTGATTTAAGCTTATTTTTCTTTGCTTTCTCTTTCCTCTGCTTTATCATTATCCCTACACCAACACTTTCTCCCCAAAAATTTTAGAGAAACATCTCTCACTTCACTCTCCCCAGAACTACTTAGATATTTAAGAGCAATAGGGACAAAACCCAGCTATTATAACAGCACCTACTTAAAGCTTGATTGTGATGCCTTTTTTCACAAGCAGTGAAAGAATTGTGAACAATCCCATTACACTGATAAAATAACTAACAGAACAAAAGTACAAAAATACACAAAATGTAATACCAAGGGGGACAGAACCCACCTACTCAGGACTCTCAAAGTAAATCAAATAATGATCTAAAAATATTCACATATCAGTAGACAGGAAAAATTAGCACCTTATTTGATAACTGAAAAAATAACTGTAAAAAAAAATATGTATTTCTTCCTTCCAGTTACAACAGCAGGAACAGTTCAGGTCCTAAGGGATATTTCCCAAGCTGTAGATAATAAAATCTGCAATTGAGGCTATGACAGAACTTTTATCTTTTGACTTCCATTTCCACTCTCAAGCACTAGCTAATAGTTCTGCATTCTACTGTAACAATCTCAATTTTTTCTACATTTTGTTTTCAATTTAATTAACAAACAGACATCAAAAAATGAAAGATTTCAAAAGGATTACAAAATCCACTTTCAATCTCTTACAAAGTGGTTCCTGAGTTACTCTCAGTGAGGCAGCAATGGGCATGAAATATTTTCAGGGTATAGTACAGCCAATATTCCTAAACTATTCATAAGACACACAAAACCCAGAGATCAAATTCTTCTGTAAGATAAAAGTGTGAAACTCTCACATATGTGAACAGCCCATATATAAATCTGTCTGAGGACAGAATTTGAAGAATTTCCAAGTCGAAATTGTTGGCATAAGCACAGGAAAACCAGTTCTTTAAGTGGGAATCCTTTTTAGCACATTTTTATTATTTCCTCTAAAGTAAGATTCAGCATTAATGGAGAAAACAAGCTAAGTAAAACAGAAATGTTATATGTTTCAAGTCCTGTGTGACAGAAAAGAAGAGGGGTGTATACACTTCGCATCACTCTAAAAATATTTTTTTTTAAAAAGCATTTACCATATCCATTTATTTTAACTGGAAGAACCAAGCCTTGTTTCTTGTCTCTTTCTCTTCTCATAGAGACCTTTGCTGCTGAGTAAGAACACCTGATAAAATGCCCTAGAGAAGCTTTACAACTCAACTGGCACTTACACAGCAGATAAGTCTCACTGATATCAGAGTAATCTTTCCAGAAGGATGAACAGCTCTTGAACAATTTCTCCAGGGAACAGTATTAGACACAAACAGACTTTCTCCATCATCAGACATGATATTCAGCCCATATGTAACATACATTGTGTCACTATACACAGTAGCTAATACACTGATTTTTTTTTAATATGTTTTAACATCAGCAAATAATATAAACTGATAATTTCTACTGGTGTAAAAATATATGATGGAATAGTCTGTATGCCTAAGATGCCCACCCCATCATCACAGTGAAACAGCTGAAACACTTTGATCTTGTTTACAGAAGTTCTACATGACTGAAGTACTATTGTTTTATTTCTACCTTTTCCATTCATTAGTTTACAACTGCACCAGAGAGCAATTCCTTGAGCTCTATTACTCAGCACAATACAGGGCCTTTTCTTTAAATTGCTTACAATTCTGTCAAACTTTACTTTGGAAGGTTTTAGCAAAAAACAGTTTGTCCAGTTCCCAAATCATGGTACCTGCTCACAGTGGTTATTGACCTTCACTCTCATCACAAGCTTATAAACTTAGGTATCTAAGTCATCTCTGCTCTAGCACCTACAGAGGGTGATTTGTTCCATCTATGTGTCTGCTTGGAACAGGATGAATCATCTGCTCATTGTGTTGACATGAACTTAGACTAAATTTTAGACTGATATAGTCTTTAGATTGATATAGTCACACTGAACTAATTATATTCTCAGTGCTCAGCTCTGTGCAAGATATTAGCAAAAGCATTCACACACTATACACAGAGCAATTTCTTCCTTTGTGAGCATAGCTGTGTTCATGAGCAGTAATTAGTTACACTTCTTTACAGTATCTGTACGAAAAGAGGAAAAGTATTATCATGCTTTTACAGGTGGAAGATCTAAGGCAAAAACAATAAAAACCATAAAATTTTACTTGAGAGATTTAAACCCCACTTTTTTTTTTTCCCCCCCGGCATTCAAAACCATATAGGGTTAGAACAGTCAACTTTACTTGAGTTTCCAGAAGTAACAATTCCACAATTCCACAAATCTGGCCAGGGGGTCCTACATAGGTATCCCAGAGTATGAGAAAGCCAGGACTTTTTCTGAACTGGAATGATTACATGTCACTCTTCATATCTCATATAAGTCTCCAGTAGAGGCAGAGACGTTCAGATTCTCCAGCTGTAAGACTGTGCTTGCTTTCTTCCGCATCCCCCTTCCCTATTTACTGCAATATGTGAGGCCCAGGTGCTACAGACAACAGGCACACAAATCTGACTCACCCTCAAAGAAGACTTCTTTGGTAGTCAGTGAAGTCTGGGTCACACAATTCTACACTGTCTTGCCACTCCTGTGTTTGACTTTGTCATTAAAGGCCACAGCATGACAGCTACAGAAAAAGAACAAAAGTAGGAGCAAGTGCATATATTTAGACTCAGCATTTTCAAGTATCTGTGTTTCTGACTTTGCAATCTCAGTGCTCCTTTCACACAGATTTTTAAGGATTGTAAAAATGAAACTTCTGCTATTTAGAACTCCATTAGCATTAACACTTAGGCTACCATCAGGATTTGGACTTTTGGAATCACAACACAAACCTCTCCAATTGAGCTAACAGCAAAAGTCCTGGTGATACTAGATTGAGTATGTTGATTAACCATTAAAAAATTGATACAATGCACACTTTAACCAGCGGGTTTCAAACCTGTTCACTGACAACAGGAAATTTAGAGTTAGCATACCTGATTTCCATGACAGATTCTGGATAGGGCATATTCTAAATTTGCTTTTTCTGTTTATTTCTCCCCAGATCCCTGTCTCCATCTGCTAGACCTCTGCCTTCTGTCTCCACATCCACAGCTGTAATCTCCACTTCTGCTCATATCAAGGCCTCTTGTCTCCTTCCTTATCTCTCCTCCTTCTCCCCAGTCCCGCACTCCCAATAGTCCCTTCTCCTTGCCCTCACATGTTTTCATCCTGCCTTGCACCCAGAAGGGAGAGAACTTTCAGCAAAGGCAAGAGCAGAAAAACCACCCATGGAGTTTTCCAGAACCCAACTGGATACAGTCCTGAGCAACCTGCTCTAGCTGACCCTGATTGGGCAGGAGCTTGGTCTAGGTGACCTGGAGAGGTCCCTTCCAACCTGAACAGCTTTCTGATTCTGTGATTCTTTCAACAGCAAAGCTCAGCAAAGGTGCTTGGCATTGCTCATAATGTCTTTTGTCTTTAATACTCTAACATCATCTCAGACTGGGATATTTTTTCATGAAAATTTGAAAGGAATCAGAGAAGACATTTATGAGTTTGAGAATTTTTGGAGTATAGCATATTTCTGACTTCTTTAAAAGGTTCCAGAAATCTATAGTTGTTTTGGATTTGATTTCTAACTCTTCTTAAGAAGCAGAATACAGATTAATGTGAAAAGTCAATTGATATGAAAATTAAAATTTATTCAACATTTTTGTGTGATACAGTTAATTGATAGTGAATCCAACAATTAAATATTTAACTGCCAGTCAGCAAATAAATACTGACAACCAGCCTCCAACAGACTATTTTAGTGCTGTAGAGTCTGAGATAAGTTGATTCAATGCTTGCCAACCTGAGATTAACTGCTTACCCATTAGGAAGCTGGCAATTAACTTTTGAAATGACAATGAAACAGAGATGAGCAAGTAAATAACGCAGATGCAGAGGGAATTATTAGAGACAAGAGTTTCCATGTAATACAAGTTGTTGGTATTCTGACACACCAGCAAAACGTGAGCAGCTCCCTGGACTTTACAGTGAAATAAAACTGGTAGGAAGCCCCAAACAGGACTATCAGTCTAGAAATTTCTAGAACAAAATAGAGAAAAGGAAAAGAAATATGACAAGTCAGAGAATGAACAGGTCTTGGAAAACACCTTGGAATTCAAGTGTGTAGCCTATTGTTTAACTTACTTCTGTTCCGAAGGAAGAGAAGACAGCAAATATGACACCAGTTTTTAAAAATTACTCCAGAAACTACAGAGCAATAAGTTTGACTGCCCAAGTGGGAAAATTGGTAGAAAATCTAGTAAGAAACAGAATTAGTGCTTGAAGGGATAAATAAAATATGTTACATTTCATAAAGAAGTCATGATTCCCAAAACTATTGAAGAAGTCAATGAGTAGGGAGGTAAGATAACCTTGTTGATAGAACACACCTGAGGGTTTTTTAAGGTCTCACACCAAATGCTTTTTAAGAAACTAAGATGGATAAAAAGATAAGGTCCGCTCATTGGAGAGTAAACAAAGTCTAGAAATAAATGTTCAGTCTCAGAAGTTCATCAGATGAACTAGTCAAAGGTTTACCAACAATAAACTGTGCTGTACTGAGAACACGTCATTAAATATGTATGAGTGAGGTAAAAAACAAGAGGACAAAGAAGTAAGAAAGGAGGAAAAATCAAGTTCAGTGAAGACACAGATACAAGATAGCAAAATCTGAAATGGAAAATTCATTATATTGAATAACGGGGTTATAAAATTTCAGATGAAATTAGGTCTTAATAAACACAGTTATGCACATAGGAAAAATATATCTAACTATACACAAGGAGAGAGCTTACATTAGTTTTTAGACAGTTGCTAGAAACATTAAATTCACCTTCTCAAAAGAGATCCTGAAGTTACTGTACATATTTATATGTATGCTGTGCTCAGAAACTATCAGTAATATTGAGAATGGAACTGAAAACAACACAGAAAATGTCATTATGACACTTTGTAAATATGTTAAACCCACACATTGAATGCTGTATGCAGTATTCAAAAGGGCAAACTAGAAAAGCTAGAGAATAACAAAGTGATCAGAAGTACACATTCCAATATGGGAAAG
>NW_010143779.1:958-20409 GCF_000699245.1 Pterocles gutturalis | reverse complement strand
GGAAAGAGTACATAACAGACTTTTCAGCTTAGAAAGGGTGTAACTTTGTATACACAATCATTAAGAGGATGGGTAAAATGAATAAAAAATTATCATCCACTATCACTTATTACAGAATAGCAAGGGGGCATCTAGAAAAATTATGAGGTAGCAGAAAGAACTGTTTTCCTACAAAATGCACATTTCAGCTGTGGAACTCATTCCCACAGTAAATCAAAGACTAAATGAGTTCTAAAAGTGTAACCAAGTATAACTTTGTCCATTGGGTCATTGAAAATGGTGGTATGTATGGTGTATATGTCTGATTCCCAACAGCTGGGATGATAAGTCAGAATCTCACTTGGTACCCATGTACTCACTTTCACAATCATCCTGTACTGTCTGCTACTCATTGCTTACATGATCTCTGTACAGATGTTCTCAAAATGAAGTCAAAATCTTTACTGAGAAAATAATAAATCTCGTCAACTTCAGTCTCCCAGGCAAAGCGATATTGCAGGAGTCAGCCATGTCTTGTCCCCCTTTTGGTCAATGTAATAAGCAGTTTTTATGGACTGCTGCAAAAACATTTTTGTATGTTGTTACCTTCATTTATGTCTGAAACAGCATGCCACTTTCAGTGTGCAATACCACCTCACTTCAAGTCCGTGACTCCTGAAAAGGGATGTTCTCTCAGTCCCCCAGTGCTTCCTTGTCACCTCCTGATATGGATAAACCTTTTTAGGAAGGAAACAGTCTTTTCCTCCCATTCCCTGATTTTTAGACATAATCCCTCAAGTACACACTCTTTGCCTCCTATTCTATTATTTTCCAATGGCTACACAGCATAGTTTTTGTCTACAACAAAAGTTCCTGGACTAAAACTTGCATACTATTTTTTGTTGTTGTTGTTGCCATTTGTGTTCCTCATCAGAAGCAAATCTGTACCACGAGGAGTTAAGTGAACACAATACCAGTACTTTCACTGTTATCCTTATTTTCAATAAGAGCACAAAATTACCCCGCCAGATTTTGCTCACACCACTTCACTTTTTAACATTGTATTGTTTTGCAACCACCTCAGACAAAAAGCCCCTACAGCAATTCTGGCAAATATATGTGGGCCATTTCTTGCTTTCTTGTAAAACATGTGCATGACACCTTTCCGACAGATTCCTGTCACTCTTGCCTATGGCTGTGAGGAGGTCATTTCCTTGCAATAACCACACAGCATCCCAGTTTCTGGGATGCTAAGGTATACACACATGCCTGCTTAAACTCATGCTGGAGAGGTGCTACCCCTACAGAAAAAAACTGGCACAGAATGAAGAGCAAAGAGCTACAATAGAGCTATGCATATCCCAAAGGCCACAATCTCTCCACCTCACTGGTAGTCCTGTAAGCCTTGCTCTTTTACAAGAAACCTGAGATGTTTCTCTCCAGGAAACACACTAGCCACAGGGATACCATGCCTAGGGAAGCTGAGATGCTTATTCTACTTTGCTACTCATGTTTTGATGAGAAAATGAGACAATAGTGTGTTTTTTCAGAGGCAGAGGGAAGGTCAAGAAGGCACTGCTATTTGCAGTGACCAAGAGGAATGCAGTAGTGAAGGCTGGCATCAAATGCATGAGTTGGTACGGCAGCAAAACTGCAGGTTCTCAGAAATTGTTCAAGAGTATCAGATCCCTGGGTTAAAAGGCTTCCTAGGAGCAGATTTGCAGGAGAAGATTAAGAAAGGTTAGGAGAAGAAACAGGGCTTCAGGATGAATGAGAAGAAGGGTCACTCTGAATAAGTGAGAGCAGTAAAGTGATTTGGGGATGGAAAGGAGGGTTGAGATGGGAGAGTCAGGACTCTGGGCTGCAAGACACTGGAAGATTTTGAAGGAAAAGTGTTTGGAGATATGAGCAGGAGGCAGGGAGGCTGTAAGATTTGAGGGGCTGTAGTTCAGGTTTCCCAAGTCAGAAACTTCTCTCCTGCCCTGTCAGAAGCACAGTGTCTCTAATACAGTCCATGCAGGCTGTAGACAATGGTGCTGATGGCCCCATGCAAGTGATCCATGGGGAAGATTATAATAAAAAGCAAACAGTGCTTCCCTTCCCTCTGTACTGCTTTCCACTAGCCCATTACAATCCACCACTCCCTGCCTTAGAGGAATAATATTTTTTGTCACAATCTCCAATTCACTTTTCTATTACCATTCCCTACTAACATTAATAAAAGTTAAATTTATTGTGATACCAGGAGGATTCAGTGTTAAACCATGAGCACAACTCTCAGCCTTCTTCCTGTCTATGAATACCCTATGCTGCACAAGCTGACTGTTAGATCTTAAAGAATTCTATAGGATGTCAAATTGTTAATATAACCGGCCTGTGACAGCTGGACAAAGGAAATAAATCACTTGCGAATAGACCACATGCTTACACATACATTCATAGTCTTTACCTGGCTTTAATTACAGTGTTCATCATTTCCCGCTAAATAATTATTTCCGAAAAAGCGTTCTGTTAGATGACAAAGGAGTCAGAACAAAGAGAAGAAAATAAACTATAAGCCCACAGAAAGAAGAAAGGGGGGGGGGAACCCAAAACAAAACAAAAGAAAAAGGGAATGAAGACTGAACTCAAGCCAAAAGGAAAGAGAAAGAAAGGAGGAAAAAAAAAAAAAAAAAAAAAAAAAAAAAAAAGACCTTACAAGGAGAAAGAAAATAAAGCAAATAAATCAGAGACAGAGAGATAAAAAAGCAGAAAGGTGCAGTACAAGTATTTTTCCTTCTTTGTTTTCCTTTTAAAAGAAAGGAAACCTAGCAAATTAAAAGGTAAAACTGTTTAGAATTTTTTTAATTGAATTATTATTTTTCTTATTTCTTTCTAAGAATCACAGGGAAATTGCAGGTGTAGCAACTTACAGGAACAACGTACAGAAATTACCCCTAAGCCAAACACATAGTAAATTTTCCCTCATTTACCCCACCTACCCTCACACATTGATTTCTCTCGTTGGGAAGGGAGATTTTCTTTTACAGTCAAAGAATGTGCTAACACCTACTTTTTCACCAGGGTGCAAAAATAAATAACATGTAGCAGTATACAGGTCCTCTTCCCTAATCAGCCAGGACCAGAGATGGTCCAGTGAAGGTGCAGCTTGTGACACAGAGCTTGGAACCACTTGTGACTTTATGACAAACCAATTTCTCCACACATCGTTTCCAAATGTAAAATGGAACTGACTAGATGAGAAGTCTGTGCATGTCAAAGAATATGCAGGGTGTATAGAAATGATGTCTTGAATAGGCTGGGTGAGAAGTATATTCCTTTTGATTGCTGTCTCTTTCTTTTTAGTGTTCTCAGAAAATGGCTGTATCTTTCAGAGTCTCTCAAGGATTTTTAGATAAAAAGAGAGGTTTTATCTTTGCATGTCTATAAGCAGTGAAAAAACTCCAGAGACTGAAACCTACAGGCAATTCAAATAAACTAAATCCGATCAAGGTAATATCAATGCCAGAATTAGAAGAAAACCCAGAGAGAATATCAATAACAACATTAAAACAGCAGGTTTCAACTGGAATCAATAGGCAGTATAAACAGAAAAAATTAAGTCACAAAGTGATAGTAGATAAAAGCTCTCCACTCATTAAAATTCTGTTTGTCTTTGTGTCTTTTTATCAATGTACCTATATATCTATGCAAGTGTATCAAAGTTTATAATGTAAAAGAATGATGAAATAATCTAATTAATTTCCGGTGTCATTTCACATATTTCTTTCAAGTTAAAACTGCAATATTAATAATGGTTTGCAGTTTAATAAAATATCTCTATGTCCTATTAACTTCTATATCTGCTTGTTATAAAGTCCTTTTTTATCAAATAGCAAAACTTCAAAAGATTTCTACTTTGATCTGAAATGAAAAAATGAGGTTCATTCCATTTGTACAGAATAACCTCACTATATTTTACAGAAAGACGGTTGTCTGTTACTGCCTTTCTCTCTCAAAATACATTGTAACGTGGGCAAGCAAGAGGAAAAAATATTGGAGAGACCAGGCTTTAGGAAGGTGCATTATAATGGGGCTGGGACTGTGTGTTAAAATATTTTATGACTGGAGTGACTGAGATATTCTTCCTACTTGAAAAACAATAAAAGTTTCAGGAATTAAATGTGTAAATAATTACAGGTGGTTTTAGTGCTCTGGGGGTGAGCTTTCATGGTGTAGTTCCACTTTCAGAACTGAGATTTTAACAATATGTTAACTGCTTATGATTTTCTGATAGCTTTTTCTTTCCCCCACGAAAAAAAAATATTTGATAGAATTGTAAGGGGGAAATAGTCTAAATTTAAGCTGTTTATGGAATGTGTACCCCAAATCAACATTTCAGAAGATGCCAGCCCAGACATCCGGAAGGCAAATGAACAATAGTTGCGTGACCGAAACACCCACAGATAGTATTCAAATTCTGACCCAAAATTCAGGACTGGCACTAAATTCAACCACATCTGAAAGACACAGGATTCCTGACTGAAAAATATCATGTTTTATATGTTCCTGAACAAGCCACAGTCAACATTATCACTTCAATAAGAACGTCATTTTTAGTGGGTCCTTTAAACACTGTTGGTAAGTGGATTGGAAGGAAAGTTCACGAAAATGCAGGTAAAGTTGTTTGTAGCTATTTTGTAATGTGGCAGGAAATGTGAAAAGGGTTGGTTAGGGGTACAGTGAAAGTAGTATTTCTTGCCAGCTTATCATCCGATAATGCTCCCTATGCTGGAGCTTTCAGATATGCTTCACTGACAAAGGGCAGAAGGGACCCGTGCTACCCAGACCAGTTCTGCAGGTGCACTGGTAAAGGCAATTTACCCACTAGTATGCATCTGCAGCTCTTCCCCGTATCTTCTATCCCCCTTATCCATAACCACGTCACTTCAGATCACCCATGTCCTCTACTTTCGGTATAATTCATCCATACAGTAATAGCTCATTGTATGTACTATATTCCCTTCCAGGTAACTTCTCCGCAACAGCACTTTCTACTCTTCCGCTGTCCTGTGCCTACCCCTGCTTGCACCACCAACCCAGATGTATACAGACTAATTTATGTGCTGAATGGCCAAGTAGTGGCTGCCTCACAAGCACTGATGGGTCAGATGAACTGCAACAGTGTCTGAGTGCAATTTTCCCTGAAGAACACATACAGGACTGTTTGTGAGGGGATTTGACAATGAGGGGTAGTACAAAAGGAGATATGATGGCTGCTCTATAAGGATCTAGAATGTATTCATCCAGCTTTTCATAAGCTCACTATCCTTCATGGTATGTTCAGTAGCAACAGTGAACTAGATTTAATGTGCTATATGATATTGCCAAGCCTCCATATCACCCACTGTTAGCAGTCCTTGGTAATTGCTTGTCACAATGGGGCTGGTGGGGACAGAATATATAACTGAATCTACGGCCGATTTAAACTTTTGGTTTTGTAGTTAACAGTGGTTTAAAGTTAGTTGATATAGATTTATTAATTAAGTGTCCAAATGAAGTTTTACAGCTTTTGTTGTTTTGCCTGGAAATAGTGCATTGTGTAAAAGTAGAAAAGATCAGCTACATGAATATGATTAACATTCTGAGACAGATGTTCTCATTAATGTGATTCCCATCACAAACGGAAAATACACAAGCCATCAACACTTCTAAAACTCTCTTATCTGTGTTCATATCACAAACATGTTCTTAAGAGTTCCAGACCCAAAAAAACTTGTGAGTGTTCTTACTAAGTCCCAGTTGCCTAAGAACAGGAAAAGACCTGCAAAAGGCCTATGATACCTACTACCGATTTCAAGTACATCCTCCAGAGTCAAGATCCTCAGAACCTGTGCTACTTCCATCCTAATCTAGATGTACCCAGCGGTCCCATGTGCCTAAATATTCATTTACTTCATTTGGCATACCCAGACTAACGGGTATTTTTGGAAAATGTCCTCTGAACCAAATCCTACGCAAAATAAGGCACAGGGAACTAACGCCTCTTCTACACTGTTCAGTCATTCAAGAGAAGAAAAGCCACAAAGAATATGGCATCTTGGACTGGATATAAGGAAAACTTTATCACCCTGGAAACAGTCAGACTCTGGAGCAGGTTGCCCAGAAAGGCTGTGCACTCTCTGTCTTCGGAAGTTTTCAAGACCTGGATAAAGATCTGCTGGATAAAGCCCTGTGCAGCCTGATCTTGACCCCACTCTGAGCAGGAAGTTGGACTGAGGACCTCCTGGGATCTTCTATAACCTATGTTATCCTGCATTTGTGTATATTCTACGCATTTCTTCCTATTGATTGCTTGGTGCCAGCTCTTACAGGATCCTCAAATGTGCTTTGGAGCAGGATTCAGGAATGCAGCAGGAGACCAGTCCAGGGCCTGCTGCCCCTTTGAAAAATCATTTAAGCTTGGCTGAGATTTAAGCCTCTGAAAATCATCATCTGAATACTGGCAACTTCTTAATAGGGGTAGTAAGCTCTCCAGACAGTCCTCCTGCATGGATTATGCTAAAATGAAGTGACCTTAGTTACTGGAAGACTTCTAACCACAGTCTCCCACGGTTAAACAGTTTCTGATATTTCCCACAACATAATGCAATTTTCTGATCTTTTCTCTTTGTTCAGATATCTCACTCCACATGAAATGCTCGCTCAGTTGCTAAATAAGGTACTTTTCTGTGTGAGTAAACAGCAGAATCTGACTCAGAGCAAATTATTTATTTAATACACTTAGCCCTACTTTCTGTTCACTAATTTTCCTTGAAACAAATGTACAACATATAAAACAGAGCTCTTTCTCTTTTCTGGTAGAGTTTGAGCTCATGTTGTCTCCCCAATTGGTTAATGATAAATGAATAATCCTGACAGATGGTGCTGCATGCAGGCCTCCTCATCAGTAGAGGCTGAGGCATTTCAAGGAAGGTTTGGCATTCACCTGGTTGCTTACAAGTGCTGTTATTACAATCTGCAGCTATTTATAGTAGAAAGCAGGTCAGGTTGGGTTTTAAAAAAAAACAAAAAAAAAAAAAAAAACAAACATATGGGAAGAAGACTGAACCTTGCCAGGCTCTGCAAGTGAGAACTGGGAACCCAGACACTCAGTTCAGTCACAGAGGAGGGATTTGGGGAGGACATGCTTCCATTTTTCTCCACAATTCCTTGGTGAAAACACGGGAGTTGAGGGTAGCCAGCAGAATTCAGTATTACAAGTTCACTTGAGGACTTGTTAGAAACAGAATTTCTGGGTTTGTGAAAAGAAGAGGCTATTCAGCAGTGCAATACTTAATTCTCTTTTGTCAAGGCCCTGACCTGAAGCCTTATGATAGAAAAACACAAGAATTGGTGGAAGTGCATTCCTGGAATTGCAATAGGTAAATGGAATATAAATAACTAATTTGTTGTAGAACATGTGGTACAGTTCCACCACCCTAAATACAATATTTAAAATTTCATATTAATTTAATCTCTGTGCTCATATCTTACTATTTCTTAGACACTGACAATACAAAAAAGCACCTTCTATACCATAAAGTCTTTGCTGCCTGAATGACAGGCACATTGAAGGCAAAGCACACTGGAAAAACAGAGGGAAAAACTGTCATATTTATCTTTTAGTATATCTTAATACCTCATTTCTTATTGAAGTAATGGAACTAAACAACAAACTCTCTGCAAAGAAACTGCTCACTTCCATACTTTTACCAACTTCAATCACAGAATAGGAAAATAAAAGAGATTATTTTTTTTAATGTGCCCTTAGTATCAATGTTTGCCATCATCTAAACACAAGCTGTATTGAAGGCCACAACTCTGGGTCTTCTGAGATATCACCTTGTACACCGCTGCTCAGCAGCAAGTCCCAGTACAACCAGTCCTGTATAAAGCAATCCCATGAAGTCATAGAAATTATGCTTCCTTCTTGCCTCACTGCAAAGGCATTGGAGCTACTACTAATGTTTCTATCTTATTCCAGGAATGGGTCCACTTTGGCCGAAGACCCAAAGTGTGTTGATTAAGATATATAACGGAACATCTTGTGGAAGTACTCAAGGCCAATAAATAATGGGTCCAAATCTTCACTTACAGTTTGTTGAAAAACTGCAGAACAAGTCAGGGGCACCACCTATGTATAATCTACGTTCACAGATAATCAGCTGTATCACACAGGTGACACTGTGCAGTTGTACACTTGTCATTCTCATTCCTCTTTGAACAGAATAGTCATAGACAGCTCCCAAACCGTTATCATTCTGTAAGGAAACTGTAGAAACTCTTTACCACTCAGCACCTCTTATAGTTGGATATAGAGTTGAAGTTCCAGTTTTGAACAAGACCTGTTAAAGACTTTAAGGGCCAGTGGAACTTCAGTCCTAAGAACAGAGATTAAATTTTTCTCTTTTTCATCTAGCCTTTTTGTTTGGACTATTCTCAAAGGACAGGAACATGCTATGTGCAACATAAGGATTATTCTTTTGGGAGTATTTGACCTGAAATATATGGGAACCTAGGTTAATTTATGCAAAACATTGCTTTGGCATTTAACTAGTCATAAGGGCATGATGACTAGACAATGTCCATTATGAACTGCCTTCTACAGAGAAATGGAATTCACTAGTGGTATTTTGCATTGCATGAGACTGCGTGCAGGTACTGCGAAGTCAACCGCAGGCCAAATTATAAGCATTGTTGGAGTTGTGTTTTTCTGTAGGCTCGCAGTACTCTTCTTTTGTTGGTAAACCACATGAAGAAAATCTTTGGCTTCCTATGATGCCAGGTCACTTCATATCAAAATAGATTAATGCTAGCCAGAGCAGTGCATCTTTATATTACAATTTTCTCTGAGGCAATATCTTTTCTCTAATTACAACATAAGGACATCCCCACAATCAGAGCCCAGGGTTACAGTAAAATGACCATCCCTGTTAAGATGTCTGAGAGACGACTAATAACTCCAGTGACATGAAAAGCAAGGCACAGCATTCTGGGAGTTAATCTTAAAAGAATTTTTTGAAATTGTTATTCTCATCTTTCAGGCAGTTGTTTTTTGAGTGTTTTGTAATAACAAGAAGATCCAGGGGATCTCTGCCAAGTGCTGGGACTGACTCACACACCAGTTTTACACTGGTGTCTTTCCAGAGTTTTCAATGGAATTCTTGATACATTAATGTATTTCACTAGGGTCATGCTAAAAATCTATGAGAGAAAGAATAAGGTTAAACATTTATTTCCAGTTACCATAAGAACTACATTGAGAGTGTTATTTGCTGACTTAATATAGAATCTGAGCAAACAGACATTAATTTATACAATCAAATAGTTTTATATCTTTTGCTTGGGTTAACTTTTCAGCAAGATGGAAACTGAATAAAACAATTGAACTTCTAGGCACTATCATGATTTAAATGCCCTGGAATTTTAGCTCATAATTTCTATTTTCTTGGTAACCATTGTTATAAAAAAAACAACCCGTGGTAGAATTTATTGCTGTAATTTATATTGGGCAAGGGTTTGTGATCCTTGAAATTCCCTGCTGTCTGATTTACAACACTCTTTTTCACTGTATCATCCTTAATTTTATATAATCACTGTTTGAAAGGTTTCCTGTTATGGCTGCTGCCATACTGAACTAAGGTTATTTATCTGGTCAGAATGCTTGCTCTTATCACAGTGAATTTTGTACAGGCTGAGTCCCAGTACTATGTTATTGCATATTTACTTGCCTGCTCTTTTGAACAAGTCTTTCAAACATTATTGAGCTTTAGTAATCAATACAATTTCAGGTGTCCAACAACTATTTAGCGATTTGTGAATATTGAGTGTTGGCGTATGTATCCCAGATGCAAAGCAACCAGTAAGTTTATCTAATTCTTTATTTGATTCCAAAGACAGCTGTTGAAAACCTTTCATATACACAATTATCTTCTTTCAAGTGTGGCAGTAACTATGCAAATATCTCAATTTGTGTGGTTTTAGTAACCAAACCTTTTATTTTCCATATGTACTATGTTTTCTGCTTGTTCCAGATAGAAATAGGATAGTTTTAAAGATGTAGCTCTTGCTGTGGATTTCTGTTCAATTTAAGGTGCGTTTTTTATGTTTTGTTATTTAGAATCCTCCTCATTCTTCATGCATAATATGTATCATGTGACTTGGATAGCAGGATAAACTGCTTCAATAAATCCCATTATTTTGAAGAACAATAAAAATAACAAGTTGGTGACACTGAAACTGTGATAAATAGCACTTTTTATTTTCTTATGCTATTAGAATCTCATTCTTGCACTTCTGAATCAACTCTAGGTCCTAGTGCTGTCAGAGTAGGAAAGCACTACCTGTGTTGCTTTTGCCCAAGAAAATTATGTTGTTGAACATTATAATTTGTTAAATTCCAAATCTTATTTAGGCAATTAGTGCAACCCTTGTTATCTCTGAACATGCAACTGAAAAAAAAAAAAAAAACCACACACACAAAAAAAAAAAAAAAAAAACAACAAAAAAAGAACAGTGCATATAAAACACACCCATGGCTCCTGAAACAAAGAGGACCTTACTCAGGGAGATGCTATTTGAAGATAAAAACAGCACCCTGGCATCGTGCCTCTCCCCCCCAATGCCATGAAACCAATCTTCTGTGACAGCTTTGATGGTTATGGGTCCCTGAGTTCTTGGAGGTAGGTGGATTGGAGGACAGTATTTTTTCCTGCAAGTAGAAAAGCCCAAAGAATACGTGTGAACTAAAAACCTTTGAAATGGTCCTCCCAATGATTACAGTCATCATGATTAAAGTTGTGAATTCACAGTAAGCCTGATTTTGCCCATCTATACCTTCCTAGATTCTACATAAAATAGCAAAATCGACAAGTTTAGCCCAGGGCCAAGACAAACATTTTAACACAAGGTTCAAAAGTTGAACTTCCTCTCACATTACAGGAAGACGAAAGACAGAAAATAAAGTGAAAGACCAAGACACAGAGAATAATCAATCAATCTTCAATTCCTTCAGTAAGAGATATGGAACCGAAAATATTGAATATAAATATTTAATATTAATATTTTCTTTGCCAACTCAACTCTAACTGAACATGAAGTAAAGGGAATCAGGAAAAGAGGCAGAAGAAGTCAGGAGATTACCAAGAAATAACTATTTTCACCTCAGAACAGTTAATGGAGACTGACAACAGAGGTCCTACTGCATGTTGCATTTTCACAAGCCTGTGCATTAGGCAGAAATGTAGAGAGTGGAATCATCATCTTCCTGCTGTCCATAAAAGCACTGTCATCATCTTCAGCATAATCAGAGTCCTTCTTGCTCTCCTTTGGCCAGTCTGGTTTGCCACCTTAGCATGAGCCAGAGGGTCTCTCTTTGCATCCTGTCTTCTGTCCAATACTGCTCCTTGCAGCTAAAATCCACCTGTTACTCCTGGTCACAGATTACTGATCATCCACCATCCCATATGCTTATTAAGGCCCCAAGGGCACTAACAGACTTCAATAGCCCTGGCCGGGTGGCCCCCCCACAACCCTTCCCATGGTCCAGGGCCTTCATTTCTATTCAGCCTGAGGCCATCAGTCCCTGCCTGAGCTATGCTACAGGTGTGCCTGTCTCCAGGTCCATCACAGCCATGCCTGGCCATGCCCAGCCACGCACTCTGCTGGGCTGGACCCTGGCCCATGAGCTGGACTTCCCAGCTTGACCTCAGACCTGTCACCTCACTTCGGAACCTGTCTGGTGGTCACCAGGCTGTGTAGGACCCTGGCTGCAACCATCAGACCTGATCCTGCTTTGCCAGCTTACATTCCTTGGACCTGCCTCATCACCAAGTGGCGCCAAGTGTTCTGGACTCTCAGTTGACCACCACTGCCACTCTTGGGCTGCCCTGCTCCACTTGCTTGGAAACGGTGGGATGGGGTCCTGGCTAGCAAGTCCCTGCCCCGCTGGCTGTATGTTGCCCACCTGATGAACCAACCACCTGTGACTCACAATGTTGGACCCATTCTGCATTGTCTTATACGTTCCTCGGCCCCAAAAAATCATAGAATGTCCCCCCGCAGCCCAGCACACTATCAGCATTTCAGGTGAAGGCACCAAGTAGCAGGAGGCTGAAGAACTGGCTGACTTTCCTTCCAGAGATGGCCAGCTCACACGGGTCCAGAGTCTCAAGTATATAGTTGTCCTTCAGCTTTCAGACTTGAGGAAATCCCAAAGAAAGGAAGAAGATGCATACATTAAAACTGGGGGTGGGAACATGGAGTGTAAGACAGAAGGAAGCTCATAATTGTAAGTCTTTTTTACTATTCCAGTCATTAGTAAATCAAGACTGGGACTTTTTTGTGGTTTTTGTCTTACAGTACTGCAACAATGTAATAAGAGTAATTCACCTCCCATTACTGCACCTGCTTGTACAGTTTAAATTAAAACCAGAAACACTGCAAATCCCACTTCACAATGCCTTTCAGTGTTCAAGACTCTGAATTAAAGGCCTTCATTGTTTAGGAGGATTATTTCATTGCCTTCCCTGGCTTCAAAGAAATAAGAATCTTCACTCACTTTTCTATTGATCCCCGTTGATCAGATTAACTTTGTTTTGGATTCCTACAGAAACAAAAGACAAATAGAAATGTTTTGAACACTTACGTGTACAGTTTTGTTCAGTTCATTATTCTATTACCTATTACAAAGATGATTATTGGTTAGACAAAGAAAGAATAAAGGAATTACTATAAATTATCTTCACTAAATACCAACACTTTGAGCAATTACAATATTGTGAAATATTTCAGAATGGCATGTAATTACAGTTAATTCCACAATTAACAGTATATATTTTTTATTTAGCAACATTTTTTCTTTCATAAACAATAATTAGGATTAATAAAGGTCAGAGAATACTTCCATTTTAACACTACAGAACCCATTTAAAGCCATTCCTTCTCCCCACCATGCACTTCATATTCAGTGACTTTGGTTTTTGTTACTTAGTAACAAATGACAAAGGTTCTTAATCTTCGAATGGGCCAAAAGGCTCTCCTAGGAAGTCACAAGTCAAGAGCACTGAGTTGTGTTAGCCTGGTCATAGACAAAAGCTCTTCAGCTAGGATGTACCCTTATGTGTGTACTCAGAGAAATTATCCTCAAAGTGTAGTACGCGATAATAACTGGTGGTTCTACTTTCTCAGAGTGCTATCCTGCACATCTACATGCAAGTCTACCTCTTGTGTGTCCCCTGGAGCAGGCCATTAAAGCACCAGCTGGGTCAGAAAGTCAGTTAATCAGCTGGATGATGACTATCCCTCAAGTCTTGCTCACTACTTTTCTACCTTCTCTACACTCTTTCTTGGACACAGAAATGGCTTTCTGATAAGTGTGGCACGTTTGCCAGACCTCTCTAGCTTGCTAAGATGGCTTCTTCACTGTATCAGAGAGCATTTTATTAGCTATCATAGCCGTGTGTAAGATGTACTATACATCCATAAGAGAGAGAAGCATCAGTGCTGTTACACATCGCATTCTGATGAGAGTTCAAAGCTGTGAAATAAATGTATCTGTAGTCAATACAACTGATGCATTACAGCCACATACATTATTGTCACATATTTTGTAGACTGGTCCAAAAGGCCTTGTAACATGGGCAAGGATGTTCACTCCACTCTTACAGTGCTATGAGTTCAACTGCTACAAAATCATAAAATAGTTTTAGTTGGAAAGGAGATAATCTATTTCCATCCTCTCAAAGTGTGTCTGTCTACATCAGAGTCCTCTGTGGCTTGTCCAGTTCAGTTTTGAATATCTCCAAGGATGGTGAGTCCAGAGACTCTCTGGGCACTTATGGATTGCTGGGTTTTTTTCTTGTTCTTTTTTTTTTTTTCTGTCTAATCAATATTTCCCATATAACAACCTGTGTCTTCTGCTTCTCATCCTGCCACCTCTAAGAAGAGTCTGTTTCTATCTTTTTTCAATTTTATCAATAAGTATCTGAAAACACCAATAAGATCTCCCATTAGCTTGTTCTTCTTGGCTGAATAAACCCTCCCAGCCTCTTCTCATCATGCTCTCTACGCTTCTAATCATCTTGGTAGCCCTCCACTACACTGACTGCAGCATACCATTGCCTATTTTTTATTGGAAACCTCAAAAATGGACAGAGTCCTTCACACAAAGTCTCACAAGTGCTAATTAGAGGAGAATAATCACTTCCTTCCTACTGGCTACACAAACACTATTACTGCCCAGTACCCAGGTGGTCTTCTTCACTGCAACTGCTGCTCACTGCTGACTCATGTTCCCTTTGTCATCCACAGGGGCCTTCAGGTCCTCTTCCACAAAATTGCTTTTCAACCAGTTGATGACAAGCCTAGATGGAAGCAGGATGTGTTCCTGGACCAGGGCCAAGATTCCGCATTCACCTGCTGCTGCACCTCATGAAATTCTGGACTCTTTGTCCAGTTTATCAATGTCCTTCTAAATAACAACCTGTCCTCCAGTGAAAGAGCCACTCCCACCCAAGTGGTATGATCTGCAAACTTTCTAAGAGTACACTCTGTCCTAGCTCCTAGGTTAATAAGAAAGAGGATCAGTTGCTACATGAGCTTCTGAGGGACCCCACCACTAACTCCCCCATTAAGACTTTGTATCATGGTCACAGCCCTTGGAATTTCACAGGCCAAACAGTGGTCCACCTATGTTGAAGTTCGCTTCTCAGGTTCAAGACCTGAACTGGAGAGTGACCCTTGCAGTGTCTTTATCTGCCTCTCCATGGCTGCATCCTCACTTGTCTCATTGACTTGTCCAGATAGCTGAAGTTATCCTGTAGGTGATTTTAAATGCTTTTTATTGTAGTAATAATACAAAAAAGTGTTCAAAATCGTAGGTGTAAGTATTAATTCCCTTACTATTGGGACAGTAGTTAGAAGTACCACATGCACAGAGCATGACATGCCATTAAATGCATGCACACCAATACTCTTTTCTAGCACTGTGAACAGACAGATGCCAAACTGTAAAGTGACTTGGTATCAACTTTGGCTGAAGGTCAGACTGCATCCACAGGCCACTATTTTCCCCCAAAATACGTTAATATCAACAAGCAACTGTTATGAACACAAAAGCAAACAAATCCAGAAGTGCTTTTCACTCTTGCATACATATGTGCTCTTTCAAGTGTTAAGTGTTAGTGAAGTGAAAAGGGTAGCATAATTAGTCACACAGCTGTAGTTCCACAAGGAGTCACCTGAGTACCTAATTGGTTGAACTTATCATTTTTAAGCAGAGTAGGCATATCAGTGGAAAATTGATTTTTTTTTTTATTGTTGCTTAGGCTTTAGGGTCTCAGATGGAGTAGGCATTATATAAACATGCAGAAAGACAATCCCTCTTCTGAAGTGTCTATCACCTACCAAGTACAGATAAACATGAAGAATACAGGGATGCTGCTTTTAATAAAAACAACTGAAAAAGCAAGAGTGCTTTCAATGTAGAGTCAAACATGGAGCCGAGAAGACTGTGCCAGGGGAGATGGATAAATAGGAATATGGAAGATGGGAGATGGAGATGACAGAAAAAATGGCAATGAATGGGAAGAGCATAAGAAACTAACATGAGAAGACCTAAAAAAGAATGATGATGCATAAAGTACACTGACTTAGGAGACAAAAGCTGTCACCCAAAATACACTGTCTAGTAGGGTCCAAGTTTTATATGTCATCATACGAACATTATTAACATCTCTGTTGGGCAGTGGAGATACAGGGATCCAACAGCCTTCTAAACACTCAGCAAGTGTTTGTGTAGGTGGAAATCTGTTGTATTAACACAGAAGTTTGTTCAGCCATGAAGTAGCACTGCATTATGGGGAAACTTCACAACAGGTCCCAAAATGGACTCATGAAGCGGGGATTAGTCAGGGCACCAATCAATAACTGCAGAGACTGTTTTATTTGAGCTAAATGAACTGGTATTCATCATTATATGAAACGGCAAGTAGTTTAGACCAAGTAAATAATGTGAAGTAGAAGGAAATTGCACAGAGCAGGCTTTGTAAGGATTGCAAGATTATTGTGAGTTACGCTGGCAGTATCTACTACATCAATGCAACTGCTCCAAGACTGCTTCTATGAAGCATTAAAATTATTAAGCTTAGTAAAGAAATGTTTATGGTAACAGTGTTCTGGGTTAGTGCAATTACAGCAGTGATGCCAGCACAGTATCAACTACTGCAAATGCTTTCACTTGTTGGCCTGAGACAAGGTGAGAGAGAGAAAAGATACCTGTGAACTACTGAATGACCATGTTGTTGTCTGACTCTCTGACCCTCATGGAAAAGCTGGGGAAAGAAATAAAAGATGAAACAGAAAAGCAAATATTTCCCTGCCTATTATCAGCCCAGTTCTGCAGGATATGGTCATTTACTTACCCTCAAAATATCCACTTGGCTTATTTTTGGTTTTTATCTGACTTTATTCAAGTATCCCGTGGCATTCAAAAAGAATCCAGGTGGTAAATATTTGAATGTATGGACATAGGTGAACACAATAAAAAACTTCAATTCATGTTCCAGTATCAATACTCAAGCTAGCCAATATTTTACTCCATTGGTAATCTCTTTAATTTGAGGGTACAGGATATATTGAGCACATAGTTCCTCTCATGTTTTCTCTTCTCATGTAGTAGTTAACCCCAAAAAGTTTCCAGCTGCTGAACTGAAGGTCTTAATTTGGGCCTGTTGTGTTTATAAATGCTCATAATTCCTTACTGTTCTTAATAATGTCTGCAAGTCTCTGAACATCATGACTTAGACTTCTAAAATTTATCTTGTCTGTGAACAACACAAAACATGTGAGGAAACAGTAGAATGCACATGGAAAAATAAAAAAGAAAAATATATCTATGCATATTGTATAAAATGTCTTGTAAATTGAAGCAGTCTAGTTACGCATGAAGAATTAACTGTGGATTTGATATTATCATTATAATTTGACTGTTCTCAGCCCCAGGCAAAATCCTAAAATTTGCCATCTTTGGCAGGGAAGTACTATGTGTAAGTAAAGTGAAACATCTGAGATGGGGAACGGGAGTTTGGGGGGAAAAAAAATTGCAGTGAATCAACAAAATAAACTCAGTGCTACTTCACAGAGTACAAAGATGCAGCTCACGATTGACACTAAGTTCTACTCCTTGCCACAGTGATTTAACTACCACAAAGACCCAGTCATAAAAAATATTGAACAGTCTAGTTTCCTGTTTCTTACAGCATCTAGACCAATAATTCAGGGAGCACATGATTAACTTTCTTGTTAGGAAAAACTATTATTAGTCCACTACTCAATATTTGTTCTAAGCAACACATATGAAGGATTTTCTCATCATTTTGTGTTTCAGTAAAAGAATTTCCATTCAATTACCATTATTTTTTTTAAATCCAGTTTACTTTGGGTCTCACTGTAATCCTGATGCAATGCTTTCGATGGACTAGTGCTGTTTGATACAGGCCAAACTCAAACTGTGTTGCCATTCAGATATATGCTTGTGGTATTAGAAAAAACAAATACAAAACAGATATGGGCCTCATGGACATATTAATATGCCTCATGGGCATATTAATATAGAGGAAAGAAGCAGAAGGGGGAAGCTAATTATAGTTTACTAAGCCTTAATAAAGTCAAAAATGTGAGTGTATAAACGCATAAAAATATATAGTCTGATTTGAGTGCACATCTGTTCCCAGGCAAAAATCTTGCCCAGCTCTATACCAAACCACAGCTACAGTTCACACCTGTCATTAAACTATGATACAATCTTATTAAAAAGTATTATTGGATAAAACAAAGTCATCATTAAAATGCAGCACACATCAGTGGATACCTGTCAATTATATTTGTAAAAAGAGTGACTACACATCTAAGAAAAAAGAAAGCAAAGAAAGAAAATATACCAACTGCTACTAATGCTGAAGTGTTAGAAGAAAGTTATAGAAGAGATAGAATTACATTGTAAATTATGTTGTTCATAGAATATTAAAAACAATCTGAGGAGCTTTTGTGAGGAATTTTAACTCAATAAATTTCAGTCTAAGATTTATTTAATAGTTTGTCCTATCGTTAACTACATGATTGAAATTATACAACTGTACTTTATCAGTAATAATACCATGGGAGTGCATACATCTTCCAGAGGGGGTAGGAATAAAAACACACAGCCAAATATGATCTGTTAATATATGTATTTGGTTATCAAAAATAAGAGTAAACTACATTATGTAGATGTGCTGTGACAACCCAACTCATAACATTAAGAAAAGCATAGGCCCTTAAGAATTAAAATGCCAGGCCTACAGATCTATAACTCCCATAATATCTTAAAGTCATTACAAACATTTCAGTGGAGTTGCCAGTTGATTCTAATAACACCGCGTGCAAATGATGCATAATATAGGAGACCAACATGTTTATGTGCCTCTAAACAGTGAGATATTGTGATAATTTTGCTATAAAATCTGAAAATGCCTGCAGTCTCAGCTTTGAATCTCTTAAACATTTTTAATACAATTATGAGGTTTGAGGTTTTCTGAAATCAATATGTCATTCTCACTGCAACAGATGCAAGGCTACTTTTGGGTTCAGGACCTGGCAGATTTACCTGAAAGTGCAAAATAGACACCAGATCCAAACACTTCTGGCACCAGGAAATAGGAGCTGAGATGCTGGTGAGCAGGAAAGCTCCACTGCTGCCACAGTACCAGTAGCTTGTGCAACCTGTGCATAAAGCTGCGTCTTTTCAGCAGAACCCCAAAAATTATGGAAAAAAAAAAAAATAGGCTCCCCACCCTGAAATGGAGAAGACAGAGAGCGGCAAAGCCTGGGTTCACCTCCGCCACTCCTTGCCTGCCTGACGTCCAGCACACCCCCAGACCACCGCGCATGGACTTTGCAGCCTGAGAGGGGCTCTGCGGGCTTCCCCACCACCAGCTCGTGCTGGGGCCGAGCCCAGCTGTGCTGGGGTGTAATTAAGCGCAGCTCTAGCTGCTCCGCAATTGACTGAGGACTTGAGCGGACATGTCTGCAGCAAAGCAGCCAACTGTTGTGGAAACCGTAGCGAGCTCGTCTTCATTTCAAACGCCGGCGTCGAAAGGGGCGCAGGAGCAGGGCGAGGGCGCTGCGCGGGCTGGGGGGTGCGCGGGAGCCACGGACCCTCTCCCGGAGGCAAAGGAGCTCCCGGGGGGCTCAAGCCCCCGCCACCTCCCGGGGCCACCAGCCGGTTATCTCCTACCTGGCCTCAGGGGGCCAAGAGGAAGCGGGGGAGACTTCCCTGCCGTGCAGACGAGTTCGGTGTTCCGAAATGTGGGTACATCGCCAGCTCTGCCCCTGTGTGTGCGGTGCGTCTGCGCGCCCGCTGGCTAATTAGTGGTGCTGTCCTTCGATGCAGGACTGCGCGAGTGGGAGCTTCA
>NW_010143779.1:652-937 GCF_000699245.1 Pterocles gutturalis | reverse complement strand
TTTGGCTCGAACTGATGCCTCAACATTGTTAAAGCTTAGTTTTAAGCTTGCTTTGTCTTTTACCCTCCCTGCCTGCGGCTTAAGTATACACACGCTCCCCTTTCCCTCTTGCTGGTGCTTTGCAAGCAGACACGTTTCCTAGGTTCTTACCTACCAGAGGAACGTAAGGCTTCATGTTTGGCATCTCCTGATCGCCTTCTCCACTTCCAGAGATACGGTTTAATGCCTGTCCCCTATTCTGACGGAGATCAGGCTTCCTGCGTGGTGCCAGGGCATCACTGCTGG
>NW_010143779.1:355-579 GCF_000699245.1 Pterocles gutturalis | reverse complement strand
GGGAGAGGGGTGGAGGACAGACCGAAAGTTCTCGGTCCGAGCGACGGGTAGCCTCACAATGGTACCTTTGAGAGGTCCCATTGCCAAACACTATAGAAGAGATCCCAGTGCAGAAGAAAACAAACAAACAAACAAACAACACACACAAACCTCCCTCCCCCCCCCCCCCCCAAAAAAAAAAAAAAAAAAAAAAAAAAAAAACTTTAACCATATTTTATTTTGTA
>NW_010143779.1:0-300 GCF_000699245.1 Pterocles gutturalis | reverse complement strand
AAACAGAACAACAGCACAACCCTGCTGTGGGTTTTTTTGGTGGGTTTTTTGCTTGGGTGGTTTTGGTTTTTTCTGAGGCAGAAAATCCCCGAGCTGTAGTGCTTTCAGACGAATCTTTTGACAAGTGTTGCAGTTCAGCACTGTATGCGTTGTGTCTTGGAAACAAGCAATGCGGTAGCTGGAAAACTTGGAAGCCGAGGAGAAAGGTCAAGGGCAGAGGCTGGTCAGTTTTTGTTGTCTTGGCTGAAGAATCATAAATAATCAAAGGACTGTCATTAGCTGCACTGTCCACAAGACTGA
>NW_010143778.1:624-1466 GCF_000699245.1 Pterocles gutturalis | reverse complement strand
CAACAAGCATGTTGTGGGGCACCGTATCAAAGACCTTGGATGCCACCAGTTGCTCTTCCCTTCTCCACCAGTGCTGACACTCCACCACAGAAGGCCACCAGATTAGTCCAGGCATGATTTGCCCTTGGTGAAGCCATGGTGGCCATCTCTGATTGCCTCCTTGTCATCCATATGCCTTGACACATCTTCCAGGAGGATCTGATCCATGATGTTACTGGGCATGGAGGTGAGGCTGGCTTGTTGGTAGCTCCCAGGGTCCTCCTTTTTACCCTTTCTAAAAAGGGGACTAATGTTTCCCTTTTTCCAGCCACTGGGGACTTTGCTGGACTGCCATGACTTTTCAAATATGATAGAGAGCCCCTTCGCGACTCCATCTGTCAGATCCATCATGACCCTGGGATGCATCTCCTCAGATCCGATGGACTTGTTTATGTTTAGGATCCTCAGATGGTCTCAGACCTGATCTTCTTCTGCAGTGCCTGGGGCTTTAGTCCCCCAGCCGCTGCCTTGAGATTCAGGGACTCAAGACATGTGGGAAGAATAACTGCCAGTGAAAACGGAGGCAAAAAGGTTCTTGAGTACCTCAGCCTTTTCCATGTCAGTTGGCACCAGATCCCTGGTCTTATTTATCAGGAAGTACAATGTTGCATGTTTTCCTTTTCTGACTAACGCACCTGTAGATGCCCTCTTTATTATTCCCCTATTGAATTCAGCTCTAACTGTGCCCTACCTTTCTGACCCCATCCCTACACTCCCAGGCGGCATCCCTGTGTTCCTCCCAGGACGCGTGTCCCTGCTTCCCCTGCGTGTGCATTTCCCTCTTGTGGTTGGTTTAGTCTCAC
>NW_010143778.1:0-375 GCF_000699245.1 Pterocles gutturalis | reverse complement strand
ACACTTGCACTTTCGGGTTTCTCCCTTCTCGAACTCTGTCAAAAAGAGGGCATCTTGTTACAGCAGTGGGCTCTGAGACACTAGAGGGAAGATGAGAGCAGGAGGTGCTATTTCCAATTCAGCCTTCAGTCTTTTCATTCCTATGTTGTCCCCACTCTGCGGGAGGTGACCCGGTATCTATAACGAGATATGGGGAGCCAGAGGAAGAGGCACGAGGTGTTATTCAATGAACCCTCTTGCCACCTGTGCCTGGTGACATCTGCCATGGCCAGGGCAACCTGGTGGGGCCCAGGAAGACACGGTCCAAGGCCCAGTGACTGGTGTAAAACACTGATGTGAGCACAAAACAAGACGTAGGGGGATGGAGCAGGCAAT
>NW_010143777.1:4972-5293 GCF_000699245.1 Pterocles gutturalis | reverse complement strand
CAGCCCTTCCTGGCGCTGAGGGCATCACCTCCATCCGCACGCCGGCTCCGTCCACGCAAGGCAGAGCCACGTGCTGTGCCGCGCCGGCACCAGCACAGAGGCCAGGAGCACAGCCGCACCCCGGTTATCGATGGCACAAGATTAGCTTGTCTGAACAGGGAAATACATCACCAGAAAAACAGGAAACATTTGGAAAGTGGATGGCGGGCGTGAGAGTGATGAATGAGTGCTGGAGGAGCCCGGCAGAGATCAATGAATAGCTGATGAGCTGTGGAAGGAGGCGGGGGAGCTCACCATGCAAACACCCAGGGAGCAGAATCC
>NW_010143777.1:4650-4938 GCF_000699245.1 Pterocles gutturalis | reverse complement strand
CAGGGGTGCGGGGAAGGCAGGCAGTGAGTGGGGCAGCGGGTGCTGGCTCTGCTCAGCATCGGTGTGAAGTGGGGGCTGCTGAGAGCAGACCACCCGCACGCGCTGCCCATCAGCACTGCAGGGACAGCCATGGAGGGGAGAGGGTCCTGAGCGGGCAGGAAGGAGGGAAGCGACCGATCCCTCCTTGACTCCCCTCGGCCCCTCTGTCCTGCAGAATATCTGATCTGGAAACACGAGGTAAGAGCAAAGGCTCAGAGCAGGGGAAGCACCTGGAGACCCCTCACGCGC
>NW_010143777.1:3993-4573 GCF_000699245.1 Pterocles gutturalis | reverse complement strand
TGTGAAGACATCATTTGGGGGTCAGCTCTGTGCCATCACAGTCCATTAGCGGCGACCGAGACAGCTGCTCCTGAGCAACAGAGACACAGAACCACGCTGTGGCACTCAGACACCGGGAAAAACCACCCCAGCATGGGTTCTGCGGGGAGCAGCGCAGGCAGGGGCAGAGCATCGTGTCCTGCCCCCCAGCCACTCACCCGCAGCGGGCAGCTCACACACAGGCTGCCATCCCCGCTGGGCACGGCCCCTGCGCAGCGCTCACTCCTTAACGCTTTAAAGCCCGTGCACGCACCACGGGCGGCATGGCCGGTGCCCGGGCTCCAGCGCTGTCACTGCCGGGAGGTGGAGGTGCAGCAGGGCTCAGGGTCTGCGCAGAGAACAAACCCGTGCGGACGGAGGTGCCGGGACACCAGCGGGACGGTTATTTAGGACAAGCATCGTCTCTGGTGACACATCAGAGACGTGTCGTGGTGCGGGAATTTTGAGAACTCATGTTTCTGGCCTTCTGCACCCCGGGGCAGCTGAGTCGGGTGGGCTCAGGGATGGGACCCCACTGAAAACTGATCCTCACGATGCTGCT
>NW_010143777.1:0-3979 GCF_000699245.1 Pterocles gutturalis | reverse complement strand
GCTGCTGGAACTTGAATCACACGTGGAGACCTCAACGGAGCCACACCACCACTGTACCCGGTTACATGAGCCTGTTAGACCCGAACATCCCAACCCACACACCACGTGCCCCCTGCTCATCACTTCCAAAAAAATTTACTCAGACAATTCTGTCCTGCCTTCAGCTCCTTCATCTGCCAGTTCATAAATTAAATGTCACAGGCAGTTTCTAGAGACGTAGAACTCACAGAGGAAGAACAGTGACAGCAAATTCACTGCTCTGCAGATTTCTGTCCAGGGCCCTTGTCCTTGGCACCAGACACAGAAAGAAAAAGCTCTTCCCACCCCCCTGGAGCCCCCAGCCTCTGCAGCCTGACCTCTCCCAGCAGCCTGAAGGTAGCTGTTCCAAAGCAAAGGACAGCAGCTACCCGGTGAGCTGATGGGCTGAAGAGAGCAATTTAAAACAGTCAGAAAGCTGCGGTGTTAACCCCTCTCTGCTCCCTCCCTGCTGCTGGTTGGGGTGGCTCTGGTGTGCTCAGGCGCACAGCGCTGCCAGCCGGGAGGTCACCACCGCAGCGTCCTTTGCATAAGTGAATGAAAGAAATGACTCAGAACAACACCACGAACGCAGCACCGCCAGCTTCCAGAGCCAGCTGTCTCAGCACAACTCACAACTGGCAGCCACAAAATTAGATTAAAAAGCGTCCTCATCTCCTGCAGATGACAGCAAGGGAGAGGCAAAGGGGGGAACGAGCTCCCCGAGTGCCTGGAGAGGCCCGAGCAGATGTGAGCTGGTGAATAACCACAGGAGCATCACCCCCAAGCACGAATCAGGCCTCCAAAATTATCACACTGGTCGTGAAGAGATTGGAATAAATGGGGGAAGCAGGAGAGGCTTCTGCCTGCCTTACACCCTCTGAGCCACTGAAACACATTTGCCCCATGCTGTCTGATCTCTCCCTGCAGTGGGGAGCTCCAGCAGCTTCCTGAGGAAGCACAGCTGCATCCGTGTCCCAACCAGACCCAGAAACACGAGGGAGGAGCTGGATGCGCCGCTCCGTTCCGCTGGGTACAGCACAGGTCTCACCTGTGCAGCGTTCAGGCTTCAGCACCACTTGTGCCCGACACCCAAACAAGACCCAGGACACAGGGGAGGTTCTGTTCTACCAAAAACCGCCCCTCTGAGCAGGGACATCCCTCGCTGCTCTTCCATCACTGGCTCCGTGCTGCTCGGAGCAGCCACATGTGGTGAAACACGAAACACAGATGGGACTGGGACCTGGAACAGCCGCGTCAGGACGCTGGGACCCCAGGAGAGGAGCAGCCGTCGCCCAGCTGGAGTTCAAGCAACAGGGAGAAGGTGACCCCACACACATCTCACTAAGCACCTACATTTGTCAAAAGTAATGGACAACAATGTCTAAAGATCAGCATTTATAACCAAAACCATGCAAGTTCCTCACCACTTTTTAAATTAATAGCAGCTCCATGAACTTTACTTTTCAATGGAGAATAAATACCAGAAGAAACTTTCATCCACCCCCCATTTACTTCAGCTCATCACTGTTTTCAGAAAAAAAATCAAGAGAGGGAAGCCCACATTTGAGAAATGAAGATCAGCACGCTGAAAGGTTGTTTTCATTCTGTGTATTAGGAGGAAGTCGGGTCCTTCTGAGCAGCTCTTGGCTAGATACTGACCATTTGAATACCGTTAGTTTTCAAAAGCACTCACAGTTTCACTTCAGCAGCAGGTTTTGATTACATTCAGAACAAACAACCAGAGAACACCGCAGCTGTAACACCGCGAAAGCGCAAGAAAACCTCTTCTCCATCTCTGCTTTTCTTTCAGTGCAGATACGATAACCAGACACAAAGTGTTCAGGGGAGGGTGGATCAGACATGATCGTCATCGTCCCATCCTGAGAACAGTCCAGCGTTCACGTCACCGTATTTCAACACCTCACCACCTCCATGGGTCAGACGGGGATCTGGGAGTGGTGCAACAGCACAAATTGGTCAGCAGACACACGGGGGTTGGTTTCTCAGACTAGGGAAGATGCAACACTAACTAACAGATACCCATCCGCTGCTGCTCCACTTTTTTTTTTTTTTACTTTTTTTAATCTTTTGTTTATTAACCTTGAGACAACCCATCGACCTTCTTGAACAAGACCACGAACACCAATTTCCTGAACACGCGGGCACACGGTGCCCAGCTTCACCAGCTCGGCAGAGCCTCCTCGGAGTCTGGAGCCTTAAGATGATCCTGGTACCAAGCCATACTTCTGCCTCAGGATTTCAACCGTAGATGTCAGTGCACTGTGGGGTGAAACAACTGTAAGAAAACGGGTTTTTAAGGATTAAACTGCATTTTCTGGGAAAGAGCAATCAGCTAGACTGAATTTTGAATCCAGGAGACATGAACTCCAGAAACCAGAGTGTTTCACGCAGAAGCTTCTAGAAAGAGGTCTCCTGGGCTCAGAATGTGGGGTGCTCTTTCAGGATTTCTGAGTGTGCTGGTAATTAAGCTGAACAACATTAATGTGAAGGTCCAACTGCTATGGGAAAAGAAGCAAAACACAACCCACCCTGACTTGAAAGCTTCATTTCATTTAAAGAACAGAAAAAGCTTCAGCTGTATTCAGCAAAGTGCTCACCAGCCAGGACGAATGATGGTGAACTTCCCCGACACAGACAAGTCAACCACGGTCGACCCCAAACGACACTCTGGGCTCTGGACACCCCCTATTGGGCCTCCATCGATGATTAAGGACAAGTGAGGCCACAGGTCTTGGAATTCCTGACAAAAAGAGATGCGGCTAGCAGTCCTGAGGGTGGTTTGTGATCCTATTTTCACGGACACAACTGGACAGTTTGGTGTCACCGGAGGTGGTCTCCCCCCTTCCTCTGTCAGCTCAGCTCACTTTTTTTCCTGTCGTGAACACATCCCAGTTTTAATTCTGAGAACAGATTTATCTCAGACATGGAAGAAAGCCACAAGAATTCTCTGGCTGAAGACTTCTTAGCTGCACCACTGTTCACCAAGGAGCGCACCAAAAAAGCCAGAAGTCTATCAAGACATTTTGGGGCAAGGACAGGGCGTCTGTCTGGTGCTGTGCCCACCAGGGTCACAAGCTTTGCAGAAAGACATCATCTCCCTGAGTTACAGGCAGTTACCAGGCTGCAAGGAGCTGCACAGACAGCAGCAGTCTCCTTCCACAGCCATCCCTCCTACTGCAGTTTCCATCTTCCAGATTTGACACCCACTTCTAAAGCTGTGTACAAGCGTTTAAATGTTACTTTGCAGCTCTGCCCTCCTCGCTTTTTAAGGTGAGGACCACAGCAAGACAGCTGCCCCACACCAGGTATCCCCAGGCTGTTTTAACTAAAGGTTATAATTAAAGAAAATTTTAAAAAAAGCAGCAGAGAAATCCTTGTTTTATTGCTAAAGCTGGCTTCCAACTGCGAGAGCCTGGGGCTCTGACAGACTATTGCAATAACGTCAATTAGTGGCAAAACCAGCCTTACCGAAACGGTCAGCGTGCTCGCCTGGCAGCTGATGTTAGCGCTCGTTAAAGCCAGTGGTCCAGAGCAAGCTCGTGCCACCTCCCTGACAAAAGGGTGGTTTGGAATACGGACACCAACCAGCTACAAGGAAGAAGAGAGCACGGTGTTACACGCAGGAGCTGGGTTTAATCTCGCATTGCCTAAAGCCCTCTCACCTTAAAGGTGACACTCTAAAGAATGAACACATCAACACCTCCTGAGCCAGCAACAAAGAGACGAAGGCGTCAGCCCCTAACGCTGGGTCAGGCTGTGTTCAGGTAACTCGGAGGGAGCACCGCAGCCCAGGGACAGCCCCGGTCACTGCTGAACACACGCAGGGGAACAAAAGCTACTGCAGCAGAGGCACAAAAACAGCACAGTGCCCCCCAAAAGCACAGAGGGGCACCCTGCAGCAAAGACCTACCGAGGTGAAAGGATTCAAGTCTTTGTTGAG
>NW_010143776.1:4772-7399 GCF_000699245.1 Pterocles gutturalis | reverse complement strand
GCCGGCACCCTGCATGCAGCTGGAGGCACCCCCAAAAGGGTGCTTTGGGATGTGCAGAAAAGCCCCCCTGAGCCCTACATGCACTTGCAGGGGGAGGATGGAGATGTGATGGGAGCTGTAGGGACACAGGAGGGTAGAATTGCAGGGCAGCTGCGGGCACCTTTCAGCGACTCCTCTTTTGGCTCTTGGCTGATGTGGCCACCCCCCGCCCGGGGGGCCCAGGGGTGTAACACCGAGCAGGACACCGAGACTCCAGGGACTGTCTGTTGCCGTCTTCTCCCTGCTCTCTGCTGGCCTGCCTCAATGGAAGGGGTGACAGCGGTGGGGACATCCTCACTGAGCCCCAGGTGCTTGCACTAACACACAACCTGCTTTGGCCTCGGCTTGCTGGGTGGCACCTTCCCTCTCTCTGTCCATCCCTCTCTCTGTCCATCCCTCTCTCCATCCCTCCCAGCTCGGGGATGACCCCAAACCCCTCTGTGCACCCACAGCTGCGAGGAACCGTGCAGCCTGCGGCAAGCTTCAACGATGACGGGGACGCGCAGGTGCTGAGGAAGGCAATGAAGGGTCTGGGTAAGTGGGGAACACACACCCAGCCCCTTCCTCCTGCTCCTCAACAGCTTCTGGGGGAGAAAATCTACCCTGGCACACACAGGGCTGCACGAAAGCCCTAAGGGGAATAAAGAGATGGTTTGGGAGTTGTGGGAGCTCCCCCTTAAGCATGTCCCCCGTTTATGGGGGGATGGTGATGTGCCTGTGGTCAGGGTAACACAGTGTGGCTCTGCTGGCCCCCCCGGCTCTCCCAGCATCGCTGCTGTCATTGCAGGCACGGACGAAGGGGCCATCATCGAGGTGGTGACACAGAGGAGCAACGCTCAGAGGCAGCAGATCCTAAAGGCTTACAAGGCTCACTACGGCAGGGTACAGAGCCCCCCGGCTCCCAACCTGCTCCTTCCCTCTGCCCGCATCCTGCCCCCTCCCACCAGAGATCTGCCCCTCGCTGAAAGAAATCTTTACAGTCCCTTCCAACCCTAACCACTCAATGATTCTATGAAATCCTGCCCGGGGAGCGGTGGGCAGCCAGGGCACCATGAGCCCCCCAAGGATGACCACGTTGTCAGCCCCCCATTGAGGGTGCACCACCAGCCTGACGGGAGGGTGTCCCTTCCCCTTTACCTGCCCCATCCTCAGTCCCACACAGAGGACTCCAGAGCCTGGATCTCCCCAGAGCCACCCCCCAAAATGTGACCTAAAATGCCCCCGAGGGTGTTCCCAGATGTCTCCCGCCTCCATGCTCTCATCCCCTGTTTTCTCCCCGGTGTTGCTTGGCTGGTCCATCCCTGCGGAAGGAGCTGGGTCAGGCTGACCTGAACACCCAAACGCTTTTGCAGGACCTGATGGCAGACCTGAAATCTGAGCTGTCAGGCAGCCTGGCCAAGCTGATCCTGGGGCTCATGCTGACGCCGGCGCAGTACGATGCCAAGCAGCTGAGGAAGGCTGTGGAGGTAAGCGCCATGCTGGTGGGATCAGCCTTGGCATGTGAGGACGGGATGGTTTTTGTTGTGGTTGTACCCATGCTTCTGGGGGCTGTGCGTGCACCTCGGCTTCACACCCCCGCGGGCTCTCATCCCCTATATGGAAGGAAGGCAGAGCAGAAAGCTCCAGGACAGAGCCCTGGTTTGCACTCAAGAGACCCAATGGGAGCCCAGTTCGGTCTCTTTGCAGCCCAGCACGCTCTAGCCAGCTCATACACAAAGCCTCTCAAGGAGGCTTCCCACGGCTTTACAGAGCATCCCCACTCTGCAGCGGGAGCAGTGCCCTGCCCAGCGCAGGCAGCCACAGGACATCCAGGGTAGGGGCAAACCAGTGACATGCACCACTATCCACCAGTCACACCAGTTGGGACCCCAGTAGCAGCACTCTCGGACACTTTCATGCTGGTTCCTACCAGCCTATGGGGCCATTTGCTGGACTTTCGGCATGTGGTAGCCCTGGGGTCAGATCAGCCCCCCCTACCTGGCACCAGCGGGGCGATGCAGCAGTGTCCCTGTCAGCGCTGGCACCCGCAGCCCCCCGCCATGCTGCTCTCTTCCAGGGAGCTGGCACGGATGAGAGTGTCCTCATCGAAATCATGGCCACGCGGAACAACCAGGAGATCGCAGCTATCAACACAGCTTATCAGGAAGGTACGGCACAGGAGGGACATGGGGACACCTGGGTCCTGGGAACGGACCGTGTTTAATGCTGTGTTGCTGGATGAGGCCCCTTCCCAGAGCCCGGGGTACAATTCTTGTCTCTGGGTTGGGTCCATGGCTTGGTGCTGTGAAGGTCTGTTAGTCCTTCCAGGAAAGAGGAGCCCTTCCCCAGGCCCAACACCTTATGAAAGAGCAGTGGAAACCTGGGGTGAGGCTGGCAGGAGTCCTCAAACCCACCCTGTGCCCCTCCAGACCACACACTTCTCTTTTCCCTCCATCCATATCCCCAGAGCTGCAAGCTCCAGGTTACATCCCCACCCTCTCCTCTCACAGAGACCCCAGGGGTTTAAATAGATGGCTCTGTGGCTGGTCACCCCCAGCAGGACACAGGTCCTGGCCTCTCTCTGTGTCATGGTGACATGCCCCAGCTCT
>NW_010143776.1:1645-4729 GCF_000699245.1 Pterocles gutturalis | reverse complement strand
CTTTCCCTGGGGAGCACCTGGAGCAAGAGGCTGTGCTCATGCCTGGGACATTAAGAGATGCTGGGCTGATCCTGGGGCTTGAAAATAGCAGATGGAGGCATCTGCTGTGGCCATGGAAAGGCTGGAGGACGGCCACCACTGCTTGTGGGCACCCCAGGTGCTGGTGGGTGGGAAGCAGAGCTGCCAGCAGGGTGCAGGGCTCAGCCGTCCCCCTTCTCCGCAGCCTACCACAAGAGCCTGGAAGACGACTTGAGCTCTGACACATCAGGACATTTCAAGAGGATTCTCGTCTCCCTGGCTCTGGTAAGGGCAGGTCTCTTGGTGGGGATTGTCCAGCGGTGGGGGTCTGTGAGGACGTGGCGATGGAGAAGACAGAGCTGCTGGACCCTGGCTGCCACCCTGTCACGTGGGGCTCTCTCGGGAGATGTCCTCTCCCCACCTCCACGATTTTTGTGTTGAACCACAGGGCAACCGTGACGAAGGACCAGAGAACCTCACGCAAGCACATGAAGATGCCAAGGTAAGAACCACACTGGCAGTGCTGTCACAGGCTGTGTGTAACAAAACCGAGGATGTCACATCGCCTGGGCTGGAAATGGCATCCTCAGGGAAGCACACACCGCTGGGGCAGGGGCTCTGCAGGCTGCTGGGGGAGATGCCAGCTGAAGTGACACCCTTGGAGGTACAGCTCCCAAGCCTGGTTTCTGCAGCCCTGGGCTTGGCTGGTGCCGGCAGAAGCTGCTCCACGCACCAGGAGGCTGCAAACCACAGGAGCAGCCCCAGGGGCTGTCCCTGCAAGCTCTCAGCCATGGGCTGCACCATTGCTTAGGCAGAGCTGCCACTCTGGGATCTGGGAACACACAGCAATGCTGAAATTTGGCATTTAAGCTTCGAAGGCAGCTTTGGGCTGGTCTGCAGGAGCCACCCACCTCTTTGCGTGGTGCATGGGGCAGCCCTAAAGCATAAGCAGCTTTTCACCCAGCTAGCATGCCAGGATGTCAGCCCCAGCCTTTAAACCATTGCCTCAGCTTTACTGGGCTGTGATGAGCCAGGAATGGAGAGGGAAGGCTGAGCAGACAGAATCGGTGTGGGGAGGGGAGTGCTGGGCCCCATTGCCTGGCTCACCTCCCGGTCCCAGGAGACCCGTGACCCTCGGCTGTGCACCTTGGCCTCCTGCTCCTTCAGGCCAAACCTTCTCCGAAAGGGGCTGGGAAACTTGGGGCTGCTACCGGCAGAGGGAGCAGATGCTGCGCTGCCTCCGCACCCTGCCTGCACCCTGCCTGCACCCCGCCACACGCGCTGCCTGCACCCTGCCACATGCACTGCTGCTCGCCTCGACCTGCTGCAGAGAAAGAGAGAGCCAGGGGTGACAAACACAGGGACTAGCCAAGCCGTGTGGCAGCTGGCCTGGTGTCACTCTTGTATTTTGTCAGCAAAGCTCGTCCTTCCCCTCTGGCCACTGCCTGCGCTGGGCAGGGGCGGGCAGGCGGTTTTTTTGCCAGCCTGGGGCTGGGCAAGGATGCTCACCAAGGAGCTGGTACCCAAGCCCCAGGGGTGGGGGGATCATTTTGCTTGGCCTAAACCCAACCCTCTGTCCCAGCTAGTGGTGTAGAGGCCAAACTGGAGGAAGTCACGGGTCCTAAGCTCAGGCCCACCTGCAGGGAAGCTGGAGACAGGTCATTTGGGGGGATTTTGCTAGATTTCCCTCTCTTGGTCAGGGAAGGATAAAGGCTGAGCAGCACCTTCTGACCCTGTTGTCTTCCTGTCTCTCTCTTTCTCTCCACCAGGTTGTTGCTGAGACCCTGGTGAGTGCCTGCCCTTTCGCTCCTACAGCCTTCTGCATGTTTGAGGGGATGCTGGGGTCCTCGGGCGATGGGCTGGGAGGAGCAGCCAGGTCCTTGCATGGGGATGGGGTGGCAAGGGGACAGATGCCCTGCATGAGGGCACTTCCCTGCAGCACTGGGCAGGAGAGAAAGCCACCTTCCTGCCCTGGGGAGGGCTGGGGACCAATCCTGCCCACTGCCTGCATGCAGGACCTGTGTTCCTGGCAGGATGGGGCTCAGGGCTGGCTTCCCTGGCTCGCCAAAAGTGTGAATTGAGGAAGGGGTGACTTCTACTGCAGTAGCCTAATGGGCATGATGAATACAGCCTCCGTGCTGAGCCCTGCAGCAGGGGGGCAGGTGTTTCACCCCTGGGCAGCACTGCTGCAGGCCAGGGTGGAGAGTGGCTCCTACATCTGGCAGCTCTGAATTCCCTGTTCTATATTGGTCGCCCCCAAACACCCTCCTCAAGAGACAAAGGAAAGTCTCAATAACAAGCATTGCACAGCTTTTTTCATAAAAACGGGAAAACATCTTTGCTCAGAGGTTGTGTGTGTGTGTGTGCAGCTGTTCACTTTCACGTCCATGCACAGAAAATGCCTTTTTTGGCCCCAAAAAAAGCTATTTTCCTGCTCACAAGAGGCCACCCACTTTGCAAGAGAGTGTTCAGGACTGGCTGTCCCAGGAAGAGCTGTCTGACATCTCTGCCCCTCTCTGCTATGCTAGTCCCCCATCCCCCTCTTCACTCTCAATTGCTCTCCCAGAAACTTGCTGATGTCTCCAGCAACGAATCCAGCGACTCCCTGGAGACCCGCTTCCTCAGCATCCTCTGCACCCGCAGCTACCCCCACCTCCGCAGAGGTAGGACCACGTTTCTCCATCGCTGCCATGACACAAGTGCTTTGATTTGGGATGGATGGGTGTCCCAGGCAGCAGGAGGTTGGGGTGGCCCTGTCTCCCCAGTGGTGGGAGATGGCATTTGGGGTGGCTGGCTGAGGTCACCAAAGCCTGCTCTGGTCCCATCTGGTCCAGAAGTCTCCAAGGTTTAGGAGTCTCCTGGGTGCCTGGGGCTGGGTCGGAACGGCTTGGCAGTGATGCTCTCCTCTCCCTGTCCCCAGTGTTTCAGGAATTCATCAAAATGACCAACCACGACGTGGAGCACGCCATCAGGAAGCGGATGTCGGGAGATGTCAGGGATGCCTTCCTGGCCATCGGTCAGTGCCCGGCGGGGGCTCCCCCGGGGCAGGGCTCTCTGGAGGGCAGG
>NW_010143776.1:0-1614 GCF_000699245.1 Pterocles gutturalis | reverse complement strand
TGCCCATCCCTCAGTCTCTGCCGAGGCAGCATGAGGGAAGATTCATGCTGCCTTGGGGCCATGAAGACTCTCAGCATGCTGTGGGGTTGGGGCATTTATAGGGCATCCTATGGGGCTAAGTCGGCACCCCTGTGCCAGAGAGGGGTTTGCAGCTGACCCAGGGGTGGCAGAGCTCCTTGCTGCAGTGTCCCCTGCATGCCATGAGCCTGGAGCCCACGTTCTCTCCCCTCTGTGTGTTGCAGTCCGGAGTGTGAAGAACAAGCCAGCCTTCTTCGCGGACAAGCTCTACAAGTCCATGAAGGTAGAGGGACTCTCCCAGGGCCATGTGGGAAGGGGTTATGGTGGGCAGACACCCATGGGACTCTCTGATTTAACCCCGTGGCAGTGATAGGGTTTGTCCCCTGGTTCTCCCCGTGGGAGCAGGGCAGGGCTGAGCTCAAACCAATACTGCATCAGCGTTCTGTGGTTAGCAGGGGACGGAGCAGGCTTGTGTCTTGCCGGCAGCAAGCCCAGCACATTTCCAGAGAGAGATCATAGAATGGTTTGGGTTGGAAGGGACCTTAAAAGGTCATTTAGTCCATCCCCTCCTGCAACGAGCAGGGACATCTTCCACTAGATCATGTTGCTCAGAGCCTCATCCAACCTCACCTTGCATGTTTCCAGGGATGAAGCATCTACCACCTCTCTGGGAAACCTGTGCCAGTGTTTCACCACCCCCATCGTAAAAAATGTCTTCCTTGTATCTAGTCTGAATTTACCCTCTTTTAGTTTAAAACCATTACCCCTTGTCCTATCATTACAGGTCTGTCCCCGTCTTTCTTATAAGCCCCATTTAAGTGTTGAAAGGCTGTAACGAGGTCTCCCCAGAGCCTTCTCTTCTCCAGGCTGAAAAACCCCAACTCTTGCAGCCTTTCCTCACAGGAGAGGTGTTCCATCCCTCTGACCATTTCTGTGGCCCTCCTCTGGATTCAATCCCCAGCTTGGACTGTGCTGGAGATGTCGGGAGGGCTCCCGGTCCCTCTGGGGTTATTTATTCCAACTCCCGTTTGCAGGGTGCCGGCACAGATGAGAGGACCCTCACCCGGATCATGATTTCCCGGAGCGAGATTGACCTGCTCAACATCCGGGGCGAGTTCATAGACCTGTTTGACAAATCGCTGCATCACATGATCGAGGTGAGGGGACACGGGTGTCACCTTGTCTGGCTGAGCCCTGGCTGGGAGCCCTTTAGGGACCCAAGCTGTGAGCGATGCTGTGAGTGGCACAGGGGCTGAGCATCACCCCAGAGAGGAGGACTTGCCCCTGCCAGCCCCAGTGCTGGCAGGTCTGGCTGTACAGGGGATGTCCCAACATCTTCCACTGCTGCAGGGTGGTCGGGGCACAGATCTGTGATTTCCCCATGCCCAGCACCTTGAACTGGGCTTCCCCGGGGTGAGCATCAGCGGGTGGTTCTCTGATGTGGGTCTTCCTCTTGCAGAAGGACACCTCCGGCGACTACCGCAAGGCTCTGCTGGCCCTGTGCGGGGGGGAGGACTAGGCGGCCACGGGAGCCCCTTCTTTGTGTCTGAGCCAGCACGCACGCACCCACCGCCTTGATGTCACTGCAGCTTCGGG
>NW_010143775.1:0-433 GCF_000699245.1 Pterocles gutturalis | reverse complement strand
CCACTTGGAAGCTTTATTTTGTTCATTTACAATTATAACACACATTTTATTTATATTTATATTTATTTATTTTGGTGTTTGAAATTATTTTTATTTAATAACCTAGAATATGTACAAAAATCAAAACAATCAATTGCTTACTGCATATGATCCCAGAAGTAGTTTCGTTTCCTCCACAGAGTAATTATTCCTCTCCTTTTTCTATCCACAAGGCCAAAATCGGATTAAATGTCCTGTTTTCCTTGTATGAAGGGATTCTGTTCCAGTAGAGGGATGGTGGTATGGTTTGTCCAAATCAGCATCTAGGAGGTGTGTTACTGAACAAATCAGACTCTTAATCTAAGATTTTGATGACATGGAGTATTCATCTGTTAAAATGGTACCTGCATTTCTTATCTTGGGAGAAATAATCTGCCTTTATCTTAGTCAGTCT
>NW_010143774.1:0-384 GCF_000699245.1 Pterocles gutturalis | reverse complement strand
TTTTTTGTTTCCCGCAGAAAAATCGCCCGGAGGATCATCCCCGGGGAGTTCGGCCGCGTCTTTGGCTCCAGCACCTGGCGCAGAAGAGGAATTTCCTGTAGGGCTGGAACCCAGGGATGCTCTCCAAAGCCAGGGTCAGCCCGGGCCGCCGGAAAATCGGCGAGCCGGCACCAACGTGGCGCTGGGCACAGCGCGGGCGATGCTGCGAGAAAGGGAAACGAGCGAGAGCTGGAAGAGAATCCCAATAAAATCCCATAGGAAAGCCCCCCCAGCCCCAAAGGGGTTCCCACCTCCCGTGTCTCCAACCGGCCCCGAACCCCCACCCCGGAGGCAGCGGCGTGGGGCTGGGGTCGGAGCGCTGAGGCTGGAGCAGGAGCTGAACGT
>NW_010143773.1:16330-24658 GCF_000699245.1 Pterocles gutturalis | reverse complement strand
CCCTCGTCGTCCTCTGCGGGGGTGAAACCCCCTCAGCTACCGCCTCGGCCCCGGCCGTTCCCCAGCTCCCCGGGCAGCAGTACGGCGAGGCCCGAGGTGCCGCCCAGGCCACCCCAGAGGGCCCGGGGGCTCAGTGCAGACAGTGTGACAGGCCTCCCGGGCTCTGTGAGGTCCTCTGTCTCAAAGCGGTCTGGTATGATCTCATTCACAGCGTGTCCGTTATATGTTGTAATTCCCGCAGCGCAGCAGCTCTGTAAACGCATGGGGAAAATGCCCAATAGCGGGTTTCTTTACCATGACGAAGTATTGCAACTCCTCTGACGTGGTGTAGGTGCTGGCAAAACAGATCCCAACTTGTCTGAGGTTCATCTAAAGTCTTAAGAGGTTTCTGGCAAAAAGAGTTTTGAGGGAATAGACTCTGACAGAAGATCAAGGTCAGAAGTTACCATGACTTACGTGAACACCTGTTTTACGATATAGGTGCTGGCTTATATCATGCATGGTTTTCTAGGGAGTAAAAGTAATTTTTCCTTTTATTAACACAGTGTCCGCCATAAGCACGTGCCAATCCTAAGGGCATTGTCCCTTTCCATTCTCATTCAGTGAAAAGCTGAACATGGCGCAGTACCCAGATGGATGCCTCACCTCCCTGCTCGCTCTCGAAGCTGTTCAGACATGAGCCGTCTTTTGCCTGGAAGCTGTACAGCCCTGCTCGTCTCAGGTAGCCTTCCTAAGATGACAGGTAACTCTGGACCGCTCCTGAATCCTGCCTAGCCAGTTTGCAGCACTAGCAGAGAAGCTGTCTCATAGTGCAGGCTGCCCTAAGCATACCACCTTGAAGTTTTGTTTAATCAAAAATGCATGGTGGCATGGAATACCTGAGATACCACAGCGAATTAAGAACATTTTAGACAAGTAATTGTTTAATGTAAAATTAATGTTTCATTTAAGCTTTGAATCTAATGAGTGTAGCACAGCAGCAGTTTCTATTGTCTTTCTGCATCAGCCACCATAGAAGAGATTATAAAGTACTGCTAAACACATCTTTAAAAGTCCAAAATCTTTTTTGAAAGGAAGACCAAGCAGCAACACTGGCTTACTTTCACTGCTAGCAACTAATGGTCTGGATTGTCTGGCAAAGAAATATTGGCAATGGCAGTAGCTTATCTTTCTGTCAGGTGAGCAGAGGTAGCCTTTGGGCCAGTACTTTAATAAGATGTCTAAATCCCATTTAGATATGCCAAGCTCTACACGGATGCCTGTTTTATTTACATAACCACACACGCAGACTCCACTGCGTGGTGACCAGTGCACAAGAAGTGTACATTTGTGCTTGACTGTTTTACAAGTACAATTTTACATCCTCATTTCATAAGCTAAGATGCTTATTTGAGCAGTGCCAACTCCCTCCAAAGTTCAGGGAGGGCAGAGTGGTCTGTGCCTGTGATCCAGGCCTATAATCTGTGGGCAAGGAGCAGAACAGCCTTTTCTCTAGTGACCTAGCCGTCCTAGCTTTTAGAGAATTCTGGTTTTGTCAATCTTTCTTTTGAGAAATGTGGGTTAAGTTGTATATGTCAAAGGTTCACTGTAAATTTGGTTCTTATTATATTTTAATTTCAAATAGCTCTAGTTTAGAAAATAATTTATTGCAGCAGAATTAGTGCATTGGTAAGGCTGTTCCCTACAAAACAGTTTACAGTAGCTGTCAGCATCAAATGTTTTCTAGGCACTACATTTGCCACCTAGCAACCATGTAGGGTAATCTTGCTGCAAGTCATCCATGTGTGCAGTCCTGTCAGATAAAGGGATTGTGCTGCAGGATTACCGACCAGTCGTTAGTCTTTAATGACAAGATACCTTTCTTACAATACAAACTGCCCTGCAGATTCCCCAGGGTGAATGCACAAGACTTCAAAACAGCATTGCATTCTTCTGTAAAAGAAAACCTATACGGTATTCCTTATGGTGAGGTCTCCAGTTAGCAGTTATTCCCTGGAAAGCAACTTTTATAGGAAATACTTGAACTTTTTTCAATGTATTTCTGAATTCCAAAACTGGAAATGCATATTCTTTGGAACTGGTATTAATTCCTGTAAGAAATCGGATAACTTTATGGCATTGAAAAGTCAGTTATCCTTTAAACACAATGAAAACGTATTCCTGTCTGTTCCCTAGATGCTCTTACACCCTGCGTACATACCTGCTCTCCATTTCAGAGACGTCTGTGACTCTTGAAGAGTCTCATCTCAACTAGACTTTCCTGTGAAGTTTCTCTGCTATTATTCATTATTGCAGCTAGAGTACTAATGGATGGTTTGGATAGCCTGGACCTCTCCAGAGTTAGACACTGCAGTTGGTCCCATGGTAGCAGCTGGCCTATGGCACTGGCCAAATGCTAGCAAAGACTGTGCTGGGGATGTTGCAAATTGAGTAACAGAATGGTGCTGCTAAGAGAGCAGGTATTTATGAATATGGGGTAATTCCCGTAATTCCTTTAGGTCTGTGAAGAGTCAAGAACTCTATGGTGAGAATATTAGCAGGGAAAACAGGAAACAGGCAGTCTGAAGGACAAGAAAAATGCTTAAAAAGCTAAAGGAGAATACAGAGCACTGGAGAAAGTGACAGGAACTTGTGCAGACTGTCCCAGACGTGATAGCGCTTTTCCATTTTACTTGTTGTTGGGGCATCGTAACTATGGAAAGACTCTGAATGTAGCTTCAGGTGTGATATAGGATATCAGGTACAAAGTTATTCTGCAAACAGTTTTCTGGCATTAGGTACACATTTTTTTAACAGAAAAAGCAACAAAATTTGTATGTATTCAAACATGAAAGGTGTTGCTAAGGTACAATTTGCATCTGTGAACAGTTATAACTGAACAGTTTTGCTTTATATAGGGTATGGTTTCCCTTGGAGCTTATTTCTTATCAGATGTCTAGGCAGGGCTGTGACCAGTGTGATTATTTGTATCTCATATTTCCATTTTAAGAAGTTACAGGTCACGTCTGTTCGCTGGAGTGCCAATGTGTAGCCAGATAAGCTGCATGTCTACATGTATGGCTTAGATTGTATTGGCCTAAATGGAAATTTCAGTGTTTTACTCAGTTCAGTAGTCATTACTCAAGCCTGCACAGTGGTGCAGAGCACCCTCAGCCCATTGGTGTTCATGTATATGCTTCAAAGATGCATTTAACCTGGCTATGAATCTTGAAAAATTTATAGAGGAAAATAGAGGAAAAATTTAAATTAACAGCTTTGGTGGACTTGGTATTCCAGCCTCTTATGATGCAGACAGGCCTGAAATGCTCTTTCTGTGGTTCCTCTGGTATATGACCAAGTCATGTATTTTCTGATTGTTTAATGGGATGTTATTTACTAAATACAGATCAACAGCTGCATCTGAGGGATCTACAATGTGCTCAGGTGGCTGATAGGAATGAAATGTAGACAGTAGGTCAGAACACTAGAGAATATGGGTGTGATCTCCAGACTAGCAGGCAGTACAGTTCAGAGGGTTGAAAAACTTAAAAGAAAGTGCTGGGGAAATCTGTATTCTACAGCTTTTCAGCCATTCAAATGCTATTTAGGCTTATTTGAAATGAAGAAAGCCGTAACTGCTTGGAATAGAAATCAGTGTATTACCTAGAGACACAAGGGAATCCAGTGGTTTTACCTTTAGCTTGTGGCAGGGCAGACTCTGACAGTTCTAAAAAGAATCACATTGGAAGTGACTTGAAAGATTATCGCAGACCCAACAGAGCACTTAGACCAGGTTTCTAGCTAATTTCAAGACACTTGGCACAATATGCTATGACCACTGCAAAGGCACCGGTTTAGGGTAGGACGTACTCACTGCTCCTTTTAGCCTGTGTTGGATGTAGTACATTGAGTTTGAAAATAATTTTTAAAAAAATCTGAACTAAATAAGAACCAAGAAACATGGTGAAAACTAAAACCAAGAAGTTATATTACAGAGAAAGAAGCAAGCAGCTCTGGAGAAAATTGCAAAAGAGGGGAATCTACAGGAATGAAAAGGAGAGGTGGCTGGATGTACAACACTGTTACTGCAGCAACTGGAGCCTGGAAGCATTTGTAAAGTTTTCACACAGAAGCCTTTGGGGGCTTTACTCCTTCAGAAAAAAGAACCTGTGGGTTGAAGTTCCAATGCTTAGCATTCCTATGTGGCAGAAGCACTTAGTTCACTTGTTCAGCTTGTAATTTTTGCACCTTTAGAGTACAAGAAGGTATATGCACATCTATAGCTTAGAATAAATAGAATGTTCAAATGGCCCAAATCACACTGCAGTTCATTTATGAAAAGAGTCTGAAGCAGCTTTTAATGTTTAACCATGAGTATCCGTAGTAGCTGAGCTGCAGTGAGACAATCTGTAGTAATTAAATTAGTATCCTTAAAGTGATTTCCACCGATTTAACTAGATTGGATATGAGTAATTTTATTTTTATTTAAACTGCAGTTTAAACTCAATTACCTGATTTGCTACGGCTTCTGCAGCTCATAGCGCTTAAAAACAACTCTAGCAAAGATAAAGTCAGCAATCAACTAAACACACAGATACACCAGTGTTGAAGGCTTATGCCAAAGAGTCACTACTATTTCCAGTGCATGCTGGATCGTTGCCTGAGGTACAACTGCCGGTGCTGTGTGAGCACTGCAGCAAGTTCTGTACTGTCAGTGCTAATTTCCGTGGAAGGAGAATGGAATAGTTAGTTCTGACTGAACAGGTACTTGAACTGACTGAGAAGGGGAAGTAGAGACGTGCCGTTACCATTAGATTTGTTTGTAGATAAGTACTAGTACTTTATACAAGTGCATGTACTTATACCAGAACTTTAAATAGTGCTGTTCGTTTTAACTTAACGATGGGGAATGACACCAGAAAGGCTTCAGCTTTGTTTATGAAAAGCTTGAGTAATTTCTCTAAATCAAAAAATGCACTCAGCCCATAATGCAACTTTGTGATTTTATCATATGCCATACTGCCTAGCTCTTTTGGGAGAACAAAAAATGGTTTCAGGCCATAACTAAGAAGTGTACTTGTACAAATGACCTGATCTTTTTTTTATAATGCCTGTGAGGCTTAAATTGATTTATCCCATCTATGGTCCAGGCTATAGTGCTATCTTCTGTTTTTATCTTAGGGGCATCACTGAAAAACCATGATAGTAATTTCCTACAGTTACCAGGCATCTAGAGTGGATAACAGAGAACAGTTATTTTAGCTACTTGGGCTTGGGTAGTGGGTTTGGAAGTGTAGTTCTTCCTTTTGTCCTCAAATATTTTGTTGGTCTGTTTCATGCAGTGTTTTTATTCACTAGCTCTTATATTCAGAAATTGTATATGAAAGCTTTTGTTTAATGATTAAAAATCTCAGAGGGGAAAAGTATTTACCTGTATACGGTCAGTCTAGCTGTATGGTACATAACAGAGAGGTATATAAGATTTATCTGTAGTGTTTTGGTTTTGTATTTAGAAGTGTCAGCTGAATGCTATAGATACGAGAAGAGACAATTCTTCAGGGCTTTGAAACTCTTTTAAATAATTTTGTCAAGTTTTACTAGTAGCAAACTTACATACCAGATGTTGCTTTTCTAGTCTAATTTTTAGCCAGTGTATTTTTTTACCACTACTGACAACAACAGAGATTCCTCATTCTGTGTTGCTAAAAGCAAAAAGGACAGGATATGAGAGCTCTGCTGGAGGGTTGACTCAGCTGTGCACCTTTAGATCCCACAGGGTGCTGCCCTGGGACTTGCTAGCACACCTTATTCCATCCAGTGTTTTTTCCTGTGGGAGGAAAGCAATGGAGGATCTGAAATTTAATGTACTTATTATAAGGTATTTGGAGGAAGGATCTTTGCAGTTGTTTTGTTAAATTTAAAAGAGACTGTGGCTCCCTAGAAGTTCTAAGTCTAAACACACTATTTTAATAGATAAAGCCTGGTTTTCACTTTACTGAAGGTTTTTGAATGTTATTTAAGACATTGCTGAGCAAGTATGTCCTAGATACAAACTACCCTGTTCTCTGCTTACATGAGCTACAAAGCTCAGTGTGTGTCTTGGTGCGACTGGCTGCAAGGCATTATCTAGGCACGTTTGATGGGAAATTATATGCCCTAGAAAGAAAATGAATAAAGACTTCTGCTTTCAACTCTCAAATTTTCTTCCTAGTTCTTCCTGTGATTATAAGGAAAATATTTTAATATATGCAATCTTAGCACCTAGAATTATGCAGTCCTTTTTTTTTTTTTTTTTTTTTTTGTTATTAAGAAATTTTGAGTTCTTTTTTTTTTTTTTTTTTTTTTGTTATGACCAGGACTTCAATAACTCAGGCAATTCATGGGAGCATAGGGGGAACTTTGTATTATCTCTTCTTTTCCAGGTGAGCTGGACCAGAGTAAATAAGCTGTGCACAGCTCTGAAAAACCAGCTTGTTTCAAAGGGATCCTTTCAGCTGCAGACCATTATGTCATCCACTCTAAAGAGCTGCTCAGCCCAGCAGCTCTGGGAGAACTGGGCAAGCTCGGAGGGGGAGGTGGTGTCTGGAGGGACTTCAGTGTTCTGCTGCAAGCTTGGGATATGGGGTGAGTGTAACATGCGCACAGGGACTGGAGATGGGAACCAGGGGTTCTTTACAAAAGAACTGTGATTGGGAAGACTTCTCAGTAACACTGGAAAGGTGGCAGGGTGCTGTGGAAAAAGCATTTCTATCCCATCCTCTAAGAACGTAAGATGTTTTTATACTGCAATTCTTTGTTGAAGTATGACCAAATTCTCATAGAATGCTGTGTTCTTATCATGACTCAGAATATGTCTCCTGCAGTCGTTTGTTTGAGGACTTACCACTGGAGTGTAAAGCTAGCCTATATAAGATCTGGGATGAAATGGCACTTCTATTACTTTTGATGCATGGGCTTCATCCACTTTATTCACTGTGGTATTGCTTTAGTAAGCATCCATCTGTGCATGATAAACAATTTCCTTCTTAAATTGCAAAATAATCTGTGCTCTGTAGAGGCAAAGTTAAGTATTTTTTTACCCTGAGGTTTCTTACCAGTTTCTTGTGTCTCCTTGGATAAAACTTGCATTTTTGAAGAACATCTTTTTTCATCCCCATTTTAATTGATGATTTCTCTTTCATCTACTATTGTTTTTTGGTACATTCATAACAATTCTAAGGAACAAAATACTGGCAAAACTTTTTTTTTCTTCTCTTTTGGAAGAAAAATCTTAGTTTATGAGAATATACATTTGTAATATCCCTTTACAATAGAGCTTCTCCAAATTGCTGTATCTGTGGATGCAGGTTCAGATTACCCTGTGCATTACTAAAGGGAAATAAAGAGGAAGACTTTTGCACACAGTTTAGGGTGAGTCTAAGTAAAAGCTTAATAAACTGAAATTGAATGTGATTGGTAATTGTCTGCATGCTACCATGCTTAAACCCACTTGTGACTGTTACATCCCCCATCAAATTATTTACTTTATTTCTACTTGAGATTAATCACTGAATTAATCAATGTTATACATTACTGAAGAGGAAAGCAACTGAACAAATTGACACTGAGCTTAGATGTGGTCAAACAGCATTCTGAATTATTTAGAGGCAGCTGATGAATTTCAACCACTTTCATTGCCTAGGAGGATAACATTCTGTGTTACTGATGATCTAGAATGCCTTCATGTGTTTAATTTTTTTTTTTGTTATATATGTTATTTCATGGTCTTAGGCATTGAAGTTTGATGTGTTTAGTGTCACTTTAAGAAAGATGAGTGAGGAGCTGTCAGAGCTGCACAATAATTTTCTGCAAATAGATTCTTTAACTCGCAACCTGCGGCAATCCTGTTTTCAGCAACGATCCCTGAAAGTGTAAATTCACCTCTGAATGCGTCTAATGGTTTGGAGAAACAACAGTACCTTGTGGAGTTTCAGGCAGGCCCTGCGTAATGGGAATATATGAGTGGTGCTGTGAGGCAAAGTGAGACAAGGTTGTAGGGCCAGGGTCTGTCACACCCTTGGCTTCCAGACCTCTCCTGATGTGGATCCTGCAGCCAGCGGGGCTGTGTGCCTCAGGACGGAGGGCAGAGAACAGCCACTGTCATTCCAGAGGTGGGATGGCATGGTAACACGAGGTGGAGGACGAAAGATGACCGAAAGATCAGGCATCGAGGAAAGGTCTTGTCAGGAGTGGGAATAATATCTTGTGTGTGGTGGAAGCAAAGGATGAAGAGCAATTAATTTCACTTTTTATCATCATAGTCTAGTTACTAGTAGCCATCATACACTTGTGCCTGGTTAATAAAGGAGC
>NW_010143773.1:0-16303 GCF_000699245.1 Pterocles gutturalis | reverse complement strand
ATGGTAGTTCTGCCATTCTGATGGAGGTAGAAGGAAGAAAAAGATAACAGAGCTCACATATAGGGAATAGCTTCATCTGGAAAGAACCTATTGGTAACTGTTTAAAAAAAAAAAAAACAAAAACAACACCAAAAAAAAAAGGAGCACAGGTGGTATGGAAGAAAATACAGTTTCTTAGCAAGCTAGCGGATGTGGGTAGCTACAAAGAGCTCTTGTAGCTGGGGAAAAAAATAGATGCCAGAAGGAAATAGTTGTAGGAATCCATTAAAATATTGTCTGTCCTTATAAATCTTTGCTGTCTATAGCTAGCATTTTGCATGTATTTTCTTTGGGAAGTTAAATTTCAAATGCAAAGATAATTCTGCAAGTTGATGTTATAAAATTGAGTTTTGCCTTTTCTTAGTGTTTTGGGGGTTTTTTTTGTGAGCCTGAAAAACCTGGATCTTGGGTTAAGGAATCTCATTTTCCACCTAAGCAGAAGCATCAGTTCTAAGAAAACTCTGCTAGAAAGTGGTGAGGACTTTAAAACAGGGCAGTGAGAGGTGTGTACTGCGTGCAGCACTGCCATTACTTGGCAATTCACACAAAAGGAAACAGGCAAGAGAATCTACAGCTTTGAATGTGCTGTTGGTCCATAAGCATTAGTAGTGACTTCTGTTCAACAGAGGCAAAACCCTGTTAAATTATCACACCTAGTAAATACACTGAATGTAACAGATTGAAGGTGTTGGGGTTTTGTGTTTTGGTTGGGTTTTTTTTTCCTTTTGTGGAAGAAGGTAAAAATGCTCAGTTAGCTTTCCAGCCCAGGCTGCAGGTGCATCTCTCTTGTTTACAATCTTGCACAAAGTTAAAAATATCTATTGCTGCCTGGACAAGGACCGGACACACAGGCTCCTCTGTGCTGCGTGACCTTGCACCCAGAATGGCAAAACTTTACGGATCCTCTATAGCTGGTATTTAGGGACGCAGTATGCTTACTGGTACGCAGGTTACAATCTAATGAGAGGACAGGGGAGCAAGCAATCCAGCCTCTGGCATTGAGCAGAGTTCACTTTTCATTGTGAAACAAGCAGCTAGGCAACTTGGCAGCTGTTGGGCTTTCTGGCGGTGATGTGGGCATTTGGCTCTTTTACAGGCTCAGCTCCTTCTGTTTCTTGCCCCATGGTCTGGCACCACAGTAACTAAACCTTCAACAACAGCATGTTGCAGCAGAAACATGCTCTGACATAGAAGATAACAAATGATGGACAGTCTGTGTAACAGCACAGGAGAAGTGACCAGAAAGACAGCAAACATCGAGAAAGCTATTTCTGGGTCATTCCTTAATAGACGGAGGCAGTCCTGTTTCATGAGAACTCAGAGGGAATATGGAGGGACAGGAGAGTAGCAGGGTGCTATTTTAGTTAATATAACCCTCCACCAGAATGTCTTAACATATATCTTAGTGTCCTTTGTACAGCCCCTCTTTCTCTGGGGTAGAAGCAAGTGACTTATTACCACTCCACTACCATAAAAGGTAGACGCATATTGTGAGAAAGGAGACTACAGATATCTTGTGACTTGAGTAATTGGGATTTTCACAGGAGAAAAGTGTACCTTTGCCACTTCTATTGCTGTCAAAGGCTACTACAGCACCAAAGAGTTGTTCAAGTACCTCTTTCCAGCTGGGTGCATGTTGCCTGTGGGCAATTCCCCTAAAATCACAGGAAGATGCTGCTGTGGATTGTGCTGCCACATGCTTGTGGTGAAGCCTGAGGCTGTGTGGAGTACTCCCAAGAGGTATTCACACAGGGCACCAGGGAGATCTTGCAGTGGGGAGGCCCATGCACTTCCCAACTTCAGAAGCATGATAAGGGCCAGGAGGTAAGCTGGTGCTCACAGAAAGACATCTCTGAAGGATGAGAAAAGCAGAGGGATTCCACCTTCCTTCCGAAGCAGTATGCTTTCTCAAGAATCTTTCACCCATGTCTTTCAGTGCTGATCTCGTACTTTTGTTGTGAGATTTAGTGATCTTCTGGGGGTTGAGCTGCTAGCAGAACTCTGGCCTTTCACTTAAAAGGAAAACATCTATCCCTGTGTTGCAAATAAATGTCTGAAAGAAGACCCAAAAGCTAATGCTTGAATCCTTTTGGTAGGATTCTGATACAGAGTGTCCTGATAAAGTACTGGAGCTGTATCTTTTTGTACTATCGTGTTTCTCAGATGCTAATTGTATCTAATTCAAGTGAAAAGAGAGGGTGTGATAATTTCTAATTGTTAGCTGTGAAGCCTGTTTGTATTGTCCTGTAAACCCAAAGAGGTCAGCTATAACTAAAATATCCTGCAGTTTTCAAAGAATCATTTGTATTTCCAAGTTTGCTTTCACGTAGCTGGTGAAAGAGCAGAATTGCAACTGAAGTGTTGTCAGTTGCAGTCCTGGCAGGGTTGTTATCACCAATCCAGGTTTTGCTATATAATTGAGAATTCAATGCAGCTCTTGCTGAAGTAAGAGAGAGTTTTTTGGGTTGCACTGAGATTTTGTAAGTGCTTCAGATAACCATAGCTGAAAGCATCCAGTGTGCTTGTACTGAAGCAGAGACAAATGGGTTGGTTTTTTTTTTAAACTTATTTTCAGGTCAGTAGTTCCCAGAATAATAATGTATGGTTGAACACACAGCCTCATTTCCAGAAAGATGATATTGCAGCTTAAATATTTAACACTATGGCACTATGAATTCTAGCCTCAACATAGGGCTGTTGCTACAAAACTTAAATAGTCCAGCAGCAGCCTGTTAACACAGCAGTGTATTTATTAATAAAAGTAAATTCATCCCCTCCTACTCTAACACAAAACTGGTCACGGCTTCTTAAGAAATAGAAAAATCTTTGAACTATGCAGTATTCCATATCTGCATCCATCTTCTACCTGTAGAGTGGGGGGGAAAAAAAATTGTACCAGGTGAACATATTATTCCTGTTTCATGCCAGCTGTCTCCTGCTCTACAACATCCCTTCTGACAGAGTAATCCTGTAAAACCCTGAATGTGGTGGAATTTGGCTTGTGGGCATCTCAAAATCTGCCTCCATCTCATTAATCGGAATTTGGGAAATTAGTAAGAGTCTTTGGAGTAAATTAATGTCTGTTATTAGATCAATGAAGGTATATACTTTTTTTCCCCTTACGATTTTTAAACAGACTTGCAGCATTAAAAGCTGACTGCTTCCTTTGAAAGTTTCAGTGTGCTGTTAGGACTACTGTAATTAAATTCTGGTATGGTGAGGAAAGTAATAATTTTGTAATATCTATCCTGGATTTTCCTTTTTGTCCTCTATCCTTGCACCATAAAATAATAGCGGACCATCAGAGTGGTCGTGCGTTACCAGCTGCAGTTGCATGTTGTTTCCTGGTACACTGTAATCAGCCCGTCTCTCTGAGCATTTCTAGAGAGCTGAGTCTGAAACCTCTGTAACTTCACCACTTTCAGATATGTCTGTAATTGAGCTATACGTGTACAAAGTATTTGTGCAATTTCTGAAATAATAATTCCAAATACACTGAGTTCTTGCATTCAGGCTATTGAATTGGAACAAAACAAAAGCCTGAATCTTTCCAGTTGCTGTAGCAACAATAAGACCTGGCAGAAGCTGCTACAGGTAGAAACAAATTTCTGATCCCAATCTGCTATAAGGAGCCTTTCTTCAGGGAAGGCACAAGGCATAGTGGTAGGAAAACACAATTCCCACTAATTTAGTTTAAAAGACACTTTTTGTTTTTTCATGTTTCTCCACCGTAACTAATTAATTTACATTAAATGGGACCCATTCCACTATCCCCAAGAACAACTAACAATTGAATCTGTAATGAAGTCTGACCTAAACACACACTTCATTACATAGTACCATCTCTGAATACCCGATGGAGCTCTCTTAACCATTTTTCTTCATAGGCATATGCAGATGGCTATGATCCTAAAGCGAAAGATATTCAGTGGGAATAGGCTTGAGAGAAGTGGTATACATTCTTTTGCTCTATGCCTTGCATGCAGAATCTGTAAGTTGGTTCATTACTATAATAAAAAGATATGCTGTAGTTTCTTAGAATGGTCATGGTAGGACACTGAGATTAGAAATGAAATGTGTCTGCAGGAGTTTCACCAATTTGTGCATTTAAATTAAATTTTCTTGTGAATTTTTCATATTCATAACTAATCTGAAAAGCATTGACAGTCTGACATTTAATTAAGAAGTGTGTAGCGTTGCCATTATTCCCTTACATGGGGAAATCAGATGCTGATTTCACACGGATTTAACATGGCTCTTCCAGTCTGCTCTTGTAACTGACATTTCTGCCTTTCCTCTGGGTATCCAAACCCAGGGTCTGAACTAACCAAGAATGGCTGAACATTGAATGGGCTGGGCATTCTGGAATAACATAGGCATATTCCAGCTCAGAAATAAATGAATAGAGGATGTGTTAATAGTATCCTATACAGTTATGAGTCCACACATACTGATTTGCAGAAGAGAAAATGCCTGGTTTGCTAGAGCAACTTTTCATCTCATTTTTCAAGTTCTCAAGATAGGCAGCATGCTGATATTGTTGCTGACAGTCACTAGTGACCTTATGGAGCAGTGTATCTTCAAATAAGATGAAATACCGAAGAGACTTTTGCGTGACTGTGTAAAGGATTTTTCTGATGGGGGTTTTCCATTGCACACTGTGTGAATCAATTGTCTATATTTGAAATGGAGAGGAGACATTAGAGACATGTAGCTCCTACTTTAGAACTGGAATAATTCATGCTGATTATATTTTATGTATGTGTGTGTTTGATATTAGGTTGATGGGGGACCTGGGAGTAGGTTGGGGGTTTTGGGTATTTTTAAGGAACAATTGGTGTAACTTCCACTTCTGTATCTGTGTGATTTTTAACTTGATCTTTTCCCCCGCTGGTTTGTCATGAGACACATGACAAAGTGTCTTGAAAGCATATCTGTTTCTCTTATAACACTGCTGGGCACTTTCACAAGTTCTGTAGAGCTGTTAACCTTACAATAAAATCCTTCTAAGTGTCATTTCTGCTTCACACTCGCTATTCACTAGTTCACAGCTCAGAGCACTGACTGTACTTTTGTCCATTGTAACTTCTGAGTGTACCATGCCAAGCTGAGAGATGCCCTTACTGGTGTTACTGGAAACCTTCTCCTTTCACTCTGAACAGTCTTCATGCCCAGTGGGGAGAATTGCATTACTAATTTCAGAATCCTGGCTCTTTGTTTGCTTTCAATTTTGTTAAAGATGCATATAAATATCAGCAAACTGCAGAAGGCTGCAGAGTGGATGGTAAGGGGGGGTTGATTATTATTTGAACACTCTAAGAAAAAAGTGGAATATATTTATGTTGTAGTAACAGCAAACCTCCACGACTTTGGCAACTTGGAAAGTTTATCTGTCGGAACTTTCCTGCTTCAGCCACTTGGTGCCAGTGTTCCTGAGCTTGGCTGGGAAACACTGCTTTGTGCTAGAGGCCAGGCAGCTCCCCGCCCTTTTGGCGCTTCAGTCTGGTGTCAAAAGGACACGGTCACATGTCTATGACCTTTTCAGACTTAGTTGTGGCTTGAAAACTGTCCTAAACTGTAGTGGTTTCATTAAAAAAAACAAAAAAAAAAAAAAAGAGTGCAATGCTGTCTCTCTGGTAATAGTACTGCTGAAGTTATGGCAGATGGAAACAAGGTGAAGTTCGCAGTGGTAAGTCCTTTTATTAGGCTAACTGATGCAAACAAAGTGACTTTAAGGCACATAGGACCTCATCTGAAGATGAGCATGTAGACTTGAAAATGAGCTTTACAGGCAGGTCTAATAGAAGAACAATAGCTTTCTGTGCAAACTTTATCTCAAAAAGCATAGTCCAATGTAACTGTGAGATCCAGAGGGCACAGATGACTCAGCTGTATTCATTCAATGTTTCTATTTCTGGCAGCATCTGTGGCAGGATACAGAGGGGGGCTCTATTTTGTTTTATTTTTAATCTGAACAGACCTACTGAGAGCTCTGAGAATTTGATGCCTTTTTGGTTATCGGGTATGTAGGGATAAATTCTTCTAGACTGTTTTTAGTTTCATCTTCCTATGAAGCATTGTTTTATTCATTCTGAGTTTTTTGGGGTTTGGTCTGTCCTTTCAGAGCCCTAAGCTCTTTTCCTTCCCACTCTTGCCTGCTTCTGCTAGGCAGTGAGATAGACACTGGTAAAAACAGAAGTTTGGTAAGGTTAAAATCTTTCTCCCTACAATGCCTTTGCCTCCTGTGTATGACTTAGCTTGATTACAGCCACCTGAAATCTCAAAGAGAAAAAAAACTAGTTCCCTGAGATGACAGACACTTTCTGTTTTCCATGTGAACTGAGGTCTCTGCTTGCCTCAGAGGCAAGCAGAATTTTAGATTATAAAAGCAAATTGTGGAAATAATTACAGACAGATTTTCTTCTCTGCTTGTCTGGAAGGATAATGGAATGAAGAGGGATAATTACATTGAAGCTTTTTTTGTCCTGTAGATGTTTCAGGGCACTTTGCTCTGTCAGTTCCCTTTGGACACAGCGTGTGCCATCCTGTGGACAAACCGCGTTATGGCTGAACCTTGAGAAAAATATTTAATCATGATATTTTGTGTGTCATAAAATAGCTTAGTTGTGCAATATGTAAAATAGTACATATTTGCAGCTCAGTGTAAACAATCCCTCTTCTTGGATACTGATTTTGTAACCAAAGTTACTTGAGTTTGCTTGGTTCCCTTACTTGAGGAATCTGAATTTCTTTAGCTAGGATATGAACCACTTGTCACCACTTGTAAAACTATCAAATGTAAAATTCTTTGCAGTTTTCTTCTTAGTTAAGTTTAAATCAATGACACAGAATTATGTTCTTCTGGGAACAAATCAGAAATAATTCTGAGAAACATCTGTCAAAGCAGCATAATTGCTACATGCAAATAATAAAAATAAAATAATTTTAGAAATTTCCTTGCTTCAAGAATGAAAGCAAAAATCCCTTTAATAGAGCACAAGAAACTTGTACAAATATTTTTATTTGAAATTAATATATCTATACTCTTTATTGACTGACCCGTACAAGTTTATTTGATTCTTTCTTGATAGAAAGCAAGTGACAACTCTTACAATATTCTTTAGTGACTGAAAAGTCGTTTCCAAAAGCAATGAGGATTTCTTTTACAAGGAAGGCTCTGAAACCCCCAACATTTGTCAAAATATTATGCTTACTGAATGAGAGAATTTCCCTTTTCATTCAGAGATCACAGAGATCAACAGATCTTGTCTTGTAAAAGTCCTTTAGAGATAGCCCACTGCCTGTTTCTTCTAAAATTTAAAATAAGGCAAGCTTATGGTAAATGTTTCCAAAAACTAGCACGTAAAAGCTAAAACATAGATGGTTACGAAGGTGAAGCTTTTGCTGTTAGCTTTAAAGTATAATTCTAAAAGGAAAAAGCCACAGATAAGTTGTTCTAACTTAAAATCTAATTTGAACTCAATTAGAAGCAATTTTATGTATAAATAAGACTAATTCAAATTTGATTTAGTGAATAAAAATTGCTGGACAAATAAAGTCGTGTCAATCACATGCTGATGAAAGAAACTTTCATGTTCATTGTGCTGATAGCTCTGTCCGTCCTGCAGGTAGGCAGAGCCATTTCTGGCTTCAGAGTAGACGTTCTTGTTAATAGGTCATGCAGAGATGCGGGAAAGGTGGCTTCCTGCAGTGCGTGTACAAGAGAATTGCAGTGCTACAGAGGTGTGAGCAGCTGCTGGTAATAGATCTGTCACCTGATATGGCCAGGTACCACTGTAGTACTGAAAGCATCAAGCAGTGGCAAAGCAGCTGGGTCAGATGGCTCTACTGTTGAAATACAGAAAAGTTGGGAACATAACTGGTAAGAAAAGCCATTACTTACTAAACAAACTTCTGGGACCAAAACCAAGTGTTGCCACATATTTGAAGATGCTAACACTGCCTTTGTATGACAAAAAACAAGGTCACACACCTTGTGATAATCATAAGGTTCTGTGTTTGCTGACCAATGCTGAAAAGTTATTTATGGGCTGGACTAAGCTGAGCCGTGAATTTGTGGAGAAGCAGTTTATTTTTAGTTACTGTAGATTCTGTTCTGGTGGTGGCACAGATCACATGATTTTGCTGCAGGGCAAATTCAGGAGGAGTTGCGCACGCAATCAAGATTTGCATAATCTATGCATACAGCAGAGCAGCCAGCTCTCAAAATCCCAGAGTGCTTTCAACCACCACGTGAGGGTTTCTGGTTCACTTATTTTTATTACTAGTGTTTGTCTGCAAGGATATTAAATTGTTTACTGATTGCCTTGCTTGTCAGGAAGGATTACTCCGAAAAGACACAGGTTTCCTCTCAACTGAGGAGTGTCCTGAACATTTGGCATCCATATGTGACAAGCCACTCAAGGCTGCCAGCAATTTTGGTCAAGTGCTTTCTTCATGTGTACCAATAGATTATGAGATTGTATTTCACCATAATTAGTCATTGTTTCGGTAAATGGGTATTAATCCTCACATTGTTATCCCTGTTTTAGCGCTGTAGCTGCGACACTTATTCCCAGATGGTAACCCTCCTGGTTTGCTGCTTCCTGCAGACCAGCAATATCAAGTGACAAGATATGATATGTAATACCTGATTTTCTGGAACAGGAACTGACACCTTCCGAGCTGAGACTGTTGGCCATTTAATTTATATGTGGACTTGAGAGATTCACTGAAGTGCCTCTAATGAAGGCAGTCCTGCCAGAGGTGGGGAAGTGAAATATTAAACATTATGTCAAAGCTATTCTTAAATCATGTAACATAAATGATAACAACCAGAGGTTATAAACCAAGACAGAATTCAATAGCAATAACTTCACAGTTGCCAGAACTGCAGAAAGTATTACTACTGCTAAATTCAAATGTTTGTAGCATGAAGCAAGAGGAGTGTAAGAAAACAAATACTGGCATCTGGCTTTGGACATAATGTGTGTGGGTGATGCTGGGAACAATTTCAGAGAAGTGGATGTTGGAGGCCTTAAGAAAAGCCTCATTGGATAACTATGAATTTTAGCAATAAGGTCTTAATCTTTCTATATATTTCTGTATTTCTTGCATATATCCCAACTGGGTTGCAATAATTCTGGTGTCCAGATGGCAGCAGTGTGAAAGATTATTATGTCAGTATTCTTCACAAGAGAGGATAGTGTCATTCCTTACTTCCTTCAGATCCACAGAGTTGGATCAAAGCCGTTCATTAAAATAAGTCCGGCTGATACCTTAAGTAAAACAACAGAAAGCTTAAATGCAAGATTTAGATCAGGGGTTTCAGTGGCCAGATACAACGTGAGCCAGCAAAGCTGATTTACAGCCAAGATTGTGCCACAGCTTGGCCAAACAGTAGGTCAGGCATTATTCTGGAGGCTGGGTGAGAAGTTGTGATTTTTGCACTGCTTTGTTCAGCAATGGCATCACACACAGCAGTTGACATCATGCTTCAATTCTGCCTATAGGAAAAATGATCCTGCAGCTTTATTTTTAAGATCAGATTCTTCCTGTACTCTGTCAAGGGAGTGGGAAAATTAATTTGAAGGATAAGTGGCTGGAGAATCACAATTTTCCTCTCTGTTTTCTGATGGCATCATTAGAGACTCTGTCAGGTGACTTAATCAGGACAGATCTGCCATTTTAAAATGTGAAGCTTTTCTATCATAACTATTTATTTTTGGTTGTTTATACTAGGAGAGCTCTTACTGTCAGTGAATGGTTATTCTCCTTGTAATTCTTTACATGAAGTGCCAAGTGTTCTTGGAAAAATAAGTCTATCATTACCTCTTTTGACACCACATTGCTGTGTCACTCTCTAGGGGAGATGATAAAATTTACATATTTAAATATTTTGCTGTAATGTGAAAGTGTTTTGCAACCTGGTGGCTGTTATTAGCTGTTAGGGTGATCGAATAACACTATAGGAGTTGATAATTAAGATGGAAGCAATACTAAAAGGAGAATAGTAAAGTATTCCTATTTAGGTTTGGATTAATTTAGCAATTCTGTCAACCAATTGCAATCCTGGGGGATCATTTGCAGTTTCAGACTGGATGTTTTACTTCTGTTTCACATAACAAATCCATTAGTATTCCAATCTTCCACAAGCATATTACCCTGCATATTACCAGCTTGCAGATGAGAGATGAGTTTTCCTTAATGGTCATGCTAAGCAGGGCACACACAGTGAGGAGGGTGTGTGCTTGGGAAAGAGGATGCAAGAGGATGGCAGGTGCTTAGTATCAGGAGTTGCTGCAATAGCTTAAAGTGTTTGCCTCCACAGGAAGGGGGGCTGCCTCTGGCCCCGCTCTGCGGAAGCAGGGAAAGCCACCTCTGGGCATCTGCCCAGCACACGGTAGGCTCTAGGGCAAGGAGTTCCCTGCCTGCCAAGAGGGCAGTGAATGGGCAGCTGCAGCCTCAGAAGAGGGAACAGCAGCAGCCAGGAAATGCTCACCTCAGCCTCAAAGCTGCCTCGCCACAGAGCACCAGGCAGAAGTGTCTGAGTGCCTGCTGTGAAGGTGGCGTGTTGGGTGAAGAGAGCCTGAGAGCAGCTTTGAAAGCTCAAAGCTTTTGGAGAGTTCACCCTTTTCATCCCACAGGTTTCCAGGACCTAGGGGGGTTGGAGCAGCAGGGGAAGTGTAAAAGAGACTGGAAGAAAATGGGAACTGAGAAAAAATATGGTTTTATGTAAGATAAAATGTCTGAGAGCTGACTTGAAGTCATTATTTATCTGTCATAAGGGTTTCTCTTGGTTTTGTCCCCCTACCAGTTCCATATTGGTGTGGAGCAGTAGTTTTGTTTTGATACATGAGCCTAAGCAATGGTGCTGTCAGTCATGGGGTATTTATCTTCACAAAGTCATTTCTGAAAGAGAGGGTATATTTGTGGGCGCTCTGTTCTCTCCCCTCCCCCCCCCCCCCCCCCCACCCCTTCTCTCACACACAGGATTTGTTCAGGGATAATTTAAGTTGAAGTTATCAACCCCCAAATCACCATTGCAAAGCCCCCTGTCACAGCTTTTTTAAAAACCAAGTGTTTGGAAACCAGTATTCAAGGTAACCCACTTCCTGGCAGCCTTGAAGCCCCGGCTCTGCTCTTGTTTCACACAAGCAAACTGCACCCTGCTTTCAGATGACTTTGGCACCTATAGCGTCAGGCTCTTCGACAACTGCACTTGTCGGTATAGGTGTTTATGTTGAACAGGGCTAGTGATCATCCAAGCAGAAACCACACAGCCTGTCTCTGCAAGCTGTTAATTATTGCATTGTTAACTCTGAAGTATTTTGTGATGGTATTTCTGTAGTAGTACATGAGAGCAAGTATAGTATGGTTGTACTTAGTTTTAATTATTGCAGACATTTTTATGTGCACTCAGTGTTAAAAGTAGCTTAGAGAATAAAAGCTGTCTGCACAGTACAATCAAAAAGTGCTGAAGCTACTGTAGACTGGGTTTGGAAGTTGATGAAGCCCTAAATCCTGAGCTCAACAAAAGCTTGAGGCTCAAGTGGTTCTTTTAGCTGTTGCTGCTCTGCCCAACAGGCTTGGAGAGGACCACATAGCAGTTGGAATTAATTTATCCTGCACTGAAGTTGAGTTAACTTAGAGCAGACAGAATTATTACATGGTAACATTATTCCTTCAAAATGGAGCTCTTGCCTATCCTTCGTTACCTTGACACATGAAGCATTTGGCAGACTTTTAATAGTATTTGCCAAATCAACTAATATGCTGTCCCAGTCTTTGTTTTATCAAAGCTCTAAGCCCTGGATCCAACCTGATGAGAACATGTTTAAAAACAAAATTCAGTGACACCGTTTTTTTCCTTCCTGATTAAAAAACACGGAGTGCCAACCATTAAAAGCCTTGTATGAAAACCCATAGAATTAGTGAAGAGGATTCTATATTTACTGTGAGTATTTTGCATTCAGAACCTCAGCCAGGATAGCTGCAATTACTCTACAGGGTGCCGAATAGGAGGCAGTTGGTGCTTTACTAGGAATTTGCAAACCCAGTTTTGTGGCTACTGAATACATGTATGTATGCAAATACCACCCTTCTACAGCCACGGTGCCACGCAGAGGGTGTGTGAGTTTGCTACTATGCCTAATAAGTGTTCTTCCTTTTCGTCAGCACACATCTCAAAGAGGCTCATACCTTCCCTGCCCGTAGCCATCCAGTGCCTAGCAGCTGACACCCGCAGCAGCTTTTCTCAGGGAGCCAAAATTCCCGTGTTCATGCTCCTGTCTGCTATGAAGGAGCTGCTTAGGTAACTGCATCTCATCTGGGCAAACTGCGTGCCTGGCTTATGACAGCTAAGTATTACCAGTGCTTTCAGGACTTATTTTACTTCCTGGTAAACTTTTTATCCAAATTCTTTAGCAGTAGCAACCTAGCAGAACAGTATCTGATAATAGAGGGTAAAAGGTAAAGAGGGGAAGAGATTATTTTGACTCAAACAATTACATATAAATCCTCTCCAGTTTTGTTAACTTCTTGTCAGTGTTACACACAAAATTACATGAAAAATAATTTAGCTCACAGGTGAGCTAAATGAGGTAGGAGGCTCAGAGAAAAGATTTAGAATTAGCAAAATCAATGCTAAGCTCTACCACTTTAAAATTTAAGCTTTGCTTTCTCAGTCAACATTCCCACGGGCAGAAGCTGAATTTTGATTGAGTACCACCTGACATTGTAAGTGTAAGTAATTTGTTCTTCGTCAGTATTGATCCCATCTGGTAGTTCATGCCCGTGGGACTTTGCAGTAGGTTTTCTTCAACCAATAGATGCTTGCAGCAGTGAATTATGTAGAAATTATAATTTTGGATTTTTGGTCTGGTTTAGTTTTGTTCATTACTTTAAACGTAATGCTTCCAAATATCTTGGGAGATTTATGCTTCTCAATGGCACTGCTGTTTGTCTTTTTTTCTTTTTTATCTTTTTTTTTTTTTTTTGTAACTCCATCAAGTTTACCTGTTTCTCTTTTAAAATATTTATATTGTGAAAAGCAAACCTATGATTGGCTTAAATGTTACCTGTTACTGTAGGTCGGGACATTGACTGGCAATCGCAATAGCAAAATGACTGTATTTTGCTTGTACTAACTGTTAAATTGTGTTGGAGTTTTGTTCTGTTTGCTTTGTGACTTGAATCAGCCGCTGCAACAGTGAGGAAGAAAACAAACATTCTTTCAGATTATTTGACCTAATGCGTCTACCTTGCTTCCTCTGCAGATCTATGTGTATACATTGATTACTGGTCTGAAACGTCATTCTAGCACAACTCTCCTTAAGTATCTAGTATTATTGAAATGATCAAACCTCACAGAAATTCTCTTCTAGCCTCAACAAATCAGTATACACAAAGTGACTGAAAAAAAAAAAACAAACCACAAAAAAAAGAAGAAAGGTTTGTATGTGTGCAGGAGAAAAATAAGGTGACATTAAGGTTTACTTATTTCACACATTTAGGGCATATGACAGTATGTAAAATACGGCTACGAGGCTTTTAAATGTACATCAACTTCTAAACTGTGTTTAGTTTCTTTGATGGAAATTTAAGTGTTGTAAAAACAAAAGCTAGTAAATCTAGCATACATTAATTTTTGGGGGATAAACTGGCATCTACTGGTGTTCCGTAATACAATACATGCCATTGGTGTGATGACAAAATATACGCAATATTCTGTGTATGTTTCCATTTCCCTGACGCTGTTAGCAGCCCTGTTGATGACTCAGTAGGGTGGAGAAAGGCGTCACAGCCCAGTGTAGCGGGTGGGGCCACCTAGTGCATCACACCACTGGACAGGATGGAGTAGAGCTCTTGCAGTTACAGCATACTGCCTTCGGACTTGTTTCAAGCTTCTGAAATTGCCATGTGGCCTTTTTTTCTTATGATTTTTTTTTAAAACAGATTAGTTTATCTTCAGAAGAAAAATATTCTAATAGGTACACTGCACACGGGGGAAATTGCCATGTGGCCTTTTTTTCTTATGTTTTTTTTTTTTTAAACAGATTATGTTTATCTTCAGAAGAAAAATGTTCTAATAGGTACACTGCACACGGGAAGGGGGAGAGAAATAATAAAGACTTCTCTTAATTTTTTAGCCATGTTTCCTCAAGCGTGCAGTGAGTTGGTGCTGCCCATGTCACCACCCAGTCACTTGGTGTGGGAAAATTATGGAAGATCGGCGAGGAGGCAGCAGAAATGTAAATACGCTCGAAGAGACTTACAGCTGGGGTGTCAAAAAACACACATATCATGCTAATGGTTGTTCAGCCTTGTGAGAAGAAGGCTAACAAGCAGAACCTCTGTGCTTGGGCAACATAGGCCTGTGCCTGACCTGCTGTGGGAAGGATCAAAGCACAGTGGAAAACATCTCAAGAAATCCTTGAAATGCAGGTGAAAGCAGCAGGCTCCAGCTGTCTCTCGTTCTACTCTCTAGCAAGGACCATGCTCTGCTGGTGCCTGCCCCCTCGACGTGTTTGCCCTGCCAAGTGCTGCAGAGATACCTCGGCTTGCGAGGTAATGTGAATAAATTTACTCTTTACATTTTATCCGTGGTTTGTGGTTGTTCCTGTGCCCTGCCTGTGTCGGCTCACACACTTGGTCTATTGCGGGAAGAGAACTTCTCCAGGTCCTGCTGCCCAGGCGCCGCTTTGGGGAAGCTGGGCTGGGTTTGCCCTGCGGGGTGGGCAGGTACCCGGCCTAAACACAGGCTGGCAGTGGCCTGGCCAGCCACAGACTGGCTAAAGCTGGTGCTTCTTGCACCCAGTGCCAGCCAGCAAAGGACGGGAAAGGGAAGAACTGGTGAATGGTGGGGGAGGTGGGAAGGAACAGGGGCAGCGAGAGGAAATATGCTCATGCACTGGTGAATGAACGCTGACCACCTGCTGCATTTGGACATTTGGTGGAAACAGTAGTTGGGCAAAAGGGAGCAATATTAGTGGGGTCCCCAAGGAGGAGTAAAAGCTGTGCCATGAGCCAGCCTCTGCCTAGATGTAAGCAAAAAAAACCATGGGAGAACATGGCACTTGGCGTAAGAAGGCTTTCAGTTGAAGACCATGCCTTATTTCACTCTGGGAGACAGCTCCATCATGGCTCCTCTCTCCTGTGGCTTCTGAGCTGCTCATAGCCACCTGGGGAAGGGGATTTAGTTACAAAGAGAACAACTATCCCAATTTTAGTTAAGCCATGACACCAAAGCCAAAATTACTCATATTCTGCTCCTGAGAAAAATGCAATACATAATGTGATTTCTTGATAATGATGAAACTTTATTCACCTCTAAGTCTATTTCTACTCTCAGGTTGAAATTCTAACTGGTAGGAAGCTTTTGAACCAACACACCCTCCCCCTTCCCGGGGGAGTATTCACACTGCCAGAGCCCTCATACTCCAACATCTGATGAAAACCCTGAGTACCAGTACCTGCAGGCGGTTCAGTGGATTACTGTGACTGCAGAGCTCACTGCTGGGCTTATTGTCACTGAGGGTAAGAGCCTCTTTTGTCCTATGAAACCTGAATCCTGGCTCTAGGATGGGTTTGAACTGAAGCTTTGTACATGTTACTTAGGGCCAGGTCCAAGAAAGGATTTAAACACAAAAATAGGACTTCAACGGATTTTAGATGCTTTCAGCCAAAAGGCCTGCACAATCCCTGCAGAGCCCTCAGGGGTTATTGACTCCCTTCAGTCTAAAGTAGATTAAAGCACTTAAGTACTCTCTCTTCCCAACTGTTTCACCTGAATTACAGCGGGTGAAGCAGTCCTTGTTGAAACCCTTTCAGGGATCTGCCCAGTAATTCATTTTCTGTCTTATCTTTGAGCTGTTGGGGTGGATAGAAGAAGGAGTGACATACTTATTTTTCAAAGACTGAATCCAATGTAATTGCCTGTAAGGGCACTAGTTAAAATCACTGTATCTGTTGAAGGTTTCTTTGATAATTTTACATTTTCTTGAATGCGGTGTTGTCTGAAATAACTGATCTTGGTAACACAAGAAGTATTGTAGAATTAGGGGAGAGTTTTTGGAGCGGAGGCTGGCCACGCCGATTACAGGAAAGTTGAGGATCTCTTGTTTAATTTGTCAATCTATGAGTAAGCCTCCTGGCAAGAGCTGCCGAGTTGCCCGGCACAGGGCTGTCCGCGTGGCTGGCGGCGCGGGGGAGTGAGGGCGGCGTACGTCAGTCCTCTCGGTACTTCAACGGACCTTCTTCCTCC
>NW_010143772.1:9200-30515 GCF_000699245.1 Pterocles gutturalis | reverse complement strand
CGCTGCCGTCGTCCCCTCAGGGCGCCGCGGCCCCCACAGCCCTCCCCTGAGGCGGGAAGGAGAGCCGCGGCGTCCCCGCTCCTGCCAGGGCGGGCTGTGGGGCTGCTGTCCGGCCGTTTCTATGTTTCTCAAGTCTCTATGTTCTTCTCATCTGAGGGGAAATGTCACTAGCTCGTGTGAGATGTGCTAAATGATTGAACGGTACATTGAGAGTGAGTTTAGGAAAAGGCTTTAAAACTTCACTAAAATTACATTTTCAGGTTAAAGTTGACCCACTTTAAGTGATCCAGCTTACAATCAGCAATATTAAAAGTCTTTCCCGGTTTGGGAATCAGAAGAGCAGCGACAGGACAGGATGTGCTGTTTTCAGGTCAAGCCCCGACACCGCCATGAAACTTGAGGTGTTGGTCTGGCCCCAGACCTGTTTGATAAAGCTGGGGAAAATTTCTACATCCATAGGCAGAATAACAAAGTCAACACAGGGAACAAGCAATGCCAGTTCTGAAAGCTACAAAACAAATGCCTACAAACCAAAGCTAGGGTTGGCATGGTGTTTGCAAGGAATGGATTTCCCCGTGCAGAGGAAGCTCGTGGCCATTCTGCAAGGGCTGCTCCACGTTACAACAGCAGAACCCATATTCCAAACGCTGGTTTCCAAACATTTAACTTAAGTCTAGAGGAGGCAGCTCTTCTCCTTTTCTTCCAATAGAAGCAGCTGACACAAGTGAAATGGACGTGCCTTTTAACAGAGTAGTCTGCCTTTTAACAGACTTTTTCCTCTATTGAGAGGAAAAAAAGTTTTCCATAATTCCAGTCAGCTTCATAAATGGTTGAACAGTAATCAAACATTATTTTTTATTAATACTTTCACCCTATATATGCAGGAACTACTGAAACAAAATGATACCTGCAATGGGGTAGCGACAAGTTCTGCAACAAACGCCAACAGCAATACTACCTAGCTACCTAGAAAGAGAAGAGAATGTCCACTGTATCCAGCAAAAGCTGTAGGAGCAATCTTGGAAACTCTTCCCAAAAGCAGACTAACAAGTCTTTATCATAGCTAAAAGCACCAAAGGGTTTCAAATGAGTATGACTTATCAGGAACAGAACTGAAGAGTGCGTTCAAAATACACCACCACAAAAGGAAAAGAGCCTAAAACCCAATACCTCTGAAAGGTGTGAATCATTTTAAATGCAAAACAAAAAGATGACCATTACAACCTCATCATTGTTCTCTATTTCATGAACCATTTTGCTAAAGACTCTTCACATTTTTCTGGATGCCAAACCTGGGAAAGTTTCCCTCTTTATAACTTGTGGCACAGTTACAAATTCACAGAACATCATCTTACAGGAACATGATAGTAAAAGAACAAGAGGAGCAGAATACATGTCAATCACACCAAGGTGTCTCTCCCATACTTTATTTTTAGCTTTTCATCTTTAAAGCCTTCAATGTTTCATGTTGAAGCTGCCCCTGAAATTATATGAATGGTGATAGAATGCTAGCACCAAGTGACTAACTTTCCCAGATACAAAAGCTAATACCAAAACATTCATATAGTCAAAGCCACAAGGTACATACCACGCACCACATAGAGCTGAAGGGTGAAGGTGATCCCACGAATTTTACAAGCAGGAAATATCAGTATTCTCTGAATCCCAGCTGTCAGATCCAGGATTCATCTGGGTAGATTGACAGTGAATCTAAGTTCCAGCAAATACCAGCCTCAGCAGCCCCTCCTGGTTCCGCTTCACTTGGCCAGGTACCAACAGACTCCTCACCAGTCGTGTGGCATAGCTTCAGCACAGGAACCACCCTTGAACAACCCACAAGCTGCACAAGCACGGAGCTGACCATCTTTGTGATACTCAGAGGCTTTGCTGCAGAAGTTAAGCACTGCTGCAAAGTATACTGGACTTCAAAATATACTGTACTTCTGTGTGGTTGTGTCTCAGTGGTGTCCTGGATGGAAGACTAAAACCTACCAACTCCCAACATTTCTTTCATAACCTTAGACTTACCTGATAAAACTCTCCCTCTTAAAATTCAAGAGTCATTATATAGTCAAAGAAAATATGTATGTGGAAGAAAATCATAGCTGCAGTGGGGGGTCATAAAACTGAATTCTGTAAATTGCTGGATGTAACAAAATCTCAGCCATACAGATGGAGTAAGCAATCCTTAAAAACAAACCAATAAAATAGTAACTTAGAAACACCAGCTGTTAATCAGCACATCCACTACACAGTAAGAGTACTCAGACACCCTCTCAATCACAACAGACATTCAAGTTACTGTCAGAATCAGCCACTGCTGCGATCCAGCTTGCAGACCTCAAAAGCGGGATCTTCCAGGCAGACAACAGAATTTCCTCTAAAGAGTATGGACCTCTTGTTAATTATTACAGATAATTATCAGGTGACATGTTCAGTCCTTTTTTGTAGCAAAAAAGCCTGTATGCATGTGCTGAGGAGAGGCATGGGAAAATTAGTTCTCTGAGTTGAAGAATCTGGCCCCAGCAAAGCCTGTGTGTTTAAAGAGGAGAAGAAGGTTAGCCATTAGAATAAAATCTTCTTTCCTTTTTTGTTTTTTTTTTCAGCTTAACTTTCTTCTTATAGTTTTAAAAGGCTCTTTGAATTGTTAAAAAATATAATCACAGTTCATACTATAAGATCTGAAAATAGATTTTCAGCTGGGAGTACATTTTTACATTTCAGTCATAAATCCCTCTGAAAGGGAATTTATAGTGTTGACACTGACGCTTTCTTAATTACAGCATTGGAAACTTCAGCCCTGTCTTATTGTCTTATTTGGTAATGAAGTGTTGATTACTTCCCCTGGAGAATAAAGCAAGGCATGAAAGAGACTCACAGGACTATCTAGGCAGCCTCATGGATATAATAAATAATGGTCACAAAACTGGTACCACTTCCTCACAGGAGTTACAAAGAAAATACAGCTTTTGTGTAGAAGAATAGCTTTATCGCATCAATTATAAGAAACATAAGAGTCACCAGGCAGGAGAACAAATTTTAGAGACTGCTACTGACAGACTATTTAGCCTAATTATTTACTACACCATCATAGCATTTGCACTCCGTAGCAGGATGTGTATTAGCTCAGCTAGATTTTCTCATTAGAGCTGCAAAACCTCTAAGCAGAAGTTTCATAGAGAAAACTTGATTTTTGAGCTTTTCTTTTATGAACCTTTCATCTGCAGGACTCTGAAGCAGATTTTACACTTGTTGTCAAGAGAACTTGCATACCACCATCTCAGGATTAGCTGTCAGTCCAGTTCCTATCAGAAAACAAGCGCTGATTTGTGAGGGAGAAGTCTCACAAATCATTGTGAACATTCAGGACCAGCTGCAGACAGTTCCTGTAAGTGGAGTGGTATTACCTCTGCAGAACCGTTTACTGCTTCTTGGATGGATTTATGAGAGGGCACTCACGCACAAATCCACATAACTGTTTGGCTGCTAGGATTCTAGGGGCCAGTGAATGCAAAGGACATGTTCCTTTTTCATAGCTTTTATTCAAAAACTCATTTATTTTGTCAAAGTTTTTCCCTTACCAAAGAAAATTAAATTGCTTATGTACAGGATATAGGAATCAAGGCTAGTCCCAGACTAGAGATGACTTGTGGTGGCCCAGCAGCCATTGCCCAGCTGCCCTGTTGCAGAGTGGAGATGGCAGCAACTGCTGCAGTCTGGAGGGGACGGATGTTGCTTCCAGTGACTGTTGTCACTAGCAGAGCAGTCCTGAACCATCCTGGCTGCTCATGGCAGTAGCTTCAGCCACTCTGGGAAGACTTGATCGGGTTTTAATGATCACCTTTAGTGTCTCAAAAGGCCTGCGTAGCATGAAGCTGACATTTGAGAATATTGTCGAGCTCTAGCAGCACAACTCAAGTAACAAACTTTACAGGGGACCCACCTTCAAACACGATCATACTGTCTGACAGGTCCAACACCCTCAGTACGTAACGGAGTTCAGGCTCCTTGCAAAGCGTATTTCTTGTAAAAAGTGTTCTAGTGTATACTTGGCTCCATTCTTATCAGAGTTTCATTTTAATCTTGGTAAATTATTGTCCCTTAATAATAATATTTAAAGTAAATATTGATATAAAGTAAACTACTTAGGTCACTATCGGAAAAGCTGACATGAGGGAAGGGAGGTTGTACTTTTAAGTGTCTGGCCTGTTGCCTGCTGCAATGTTTGTCTGAGTCCTAAACCATTCGGCTACTCCTCAGTTCAGTCACCCTGTCTGTTTTTTGCAAGCACTGCGTTGAAAAAACTTCTGAGCAGAAGTTACTGCCCTCTGTCCTCATATAGTACTATCCCTTTCAATTTCTGCAACAATTTTCATTTGTAGATGTCAAAACAATTTAAAAAAAGAGTGGAAATCATTATTTCATATTTTCAAAGGCATCAGGCTCAGAGAGCATGGAGGTTTGCCAGAGATCTCACAGCAGTAGCACACCTTGGGCAGAACATGTCTTCCAGGTTTTATACTAGTGTCCTGACTTAGGAATGGTATTTCCTCATAGCAAAGCTCACTGTGCTGGAAGAAAACTTTTCATTTGTCAGAGTTATTTTTTTTTTTAAATTTCACTTGAGCAGAAACTCTGCTATGTGATTTGGGATAATCAATAGAAACCTAAAAATACATGCAAGAACATTTGAACTAAGTGTCAAACTGTGTTTTTTTATACACATACTAACTAGCTATTTACTCAATGTCTTGAGCCAGTTTTGCTGCCTGCACAAAACACCGGTATATTTAAAGGGCCTGCAATCACACCCTCGTATGAAATGTAAAATATTACAGCCAATGCATCCACAGTGGTAAAATGCCAGCAGCTTGTTACCAACACTATCAACAATGAGAAATTCCATGTTACCAAGGCCTTGGCAGAACAGGAAAACTGCAGGAGGCTCTGCAGGGAACCAGGAAAACTTTCCTCCTGTGTTTTTATGCCCATAAAATGAAAATCTTTCATAAAAACAAGGTGATGGCAATATGGAAGCACTGGGGAAAAAAAAAAAAAACAAAAAAAAAACAGCATTTGACAATAGTTTGGGATGAAGTGAATTGCAACTCGGCAAGAAAAGGTCCAGATCTTCCCCCGAGTTACCTTTCAGCCTTTCATTTCTTTCCCACTACAGAGTAGCACCACGGGTGAGTTTAGGAGAGAAAAGTGCTCTGTTATCATCTGCTTTAGCCTCCCGCTCCCACTCATCATCCCTGTAAGCTCTGAGAGGCATGAAGAAGGATAACTCAAGGCAGGCTGGGCACAGCAATGAGCAAGGCTGACCTAGAGTGTTTAGTCAGTGCTCTGAGCTCGTCACGAGGAGCCATGGAGGGGCCTTACAGTGTGCTGCACCCACAGGAAGAACACACACCCAGCGCTGCTGCAACATGTTCTCACACTGGTCATTTCCCATTTTCCTCCCGTTCTGCTGAAGTCTTCTTAACGTTGACTATGCTCCTGCCGCTGGAAGCTCTTCTGGGACCATTAAACATAGCCCTGGTCTTTCTCTACTTTATACATGGCTCATTGCAGGGATTTATTATTGTCTAAGGCCTTCCCTCAGGGTGCACAGGAAGGGAGGAGAAGTTCCTTCCATCTGTGCTCATTCATGCAAAGATCAGCTTTAAGCCGTCACATGCTACATCAGAAAAGTTTAGAAAAGCCCTCTGGCTAATCAAGGCACTAGGATTAACTGGAGATGGAGAAAGCGCCCTGATCCTAATACAGATAAGCATGTAATCATGTACAAACACATGTCCAAATCTCACTAAAATCAAAATATGATTGAAAAATTACTTGAGAACTTGTACTTGAATGATAATTTCTGAATAGGGACAGAATGAGAGATACTCTTCTGGGATACGCATTGCAGATGGCTGTGCCTTGGAAGAGTGTCCATCTGGTGTATCTCTAGGATCAGCATATTTGTACAGAATGCAAATCGTTATTGCAACTGCTGTTATCTTTATGCTCTGTAGTCATAACTGAATGAGTCTCATAAAAGGCTCAAAACCTTCTGTTCTACTTTTTCTGATAAGCATCTTTTTAACACAGTGTTAGAGACCCTGTGCGTCAACAGCTTGAGGTAGGAGTTGGTACTGGGTGAGGTACGACAGTCCCTGGCATAGGGACCCAATCTTGTAACCTACTTGTTAACAATTTAAAAGAAGGACTAAATGAAGGAGGAAAAAACGTAGATAATATATCTACTAGTGACTGAAGTCCTGAATAAATTAGATATTTGGGATAGGCTGCTTTAGTTTTCTAGTCTCTCAAACTGCCTTCTAGCTTGCAGAACAAATCACAGTAGCTGTGTGGGAGGTTGCTGTGTACTCTGCTCTGGGGCTGGCAGGTGGAGAAGATGTGAGACTGCAACCTGTGCAAATTCGCTGAGGCACGTGGTCTGTAATAGTGGTCTTCTTAGTACCATGTGGAGCAAATTTAACTTTGCAGCTTCAAAAGGGCGTCTGTTGGCAAAGGACCATTTTTCAGAAATTCAGGCAGATATCAACCACCACATGATAGGCTCTATTTCTCAAATACATGTTTTCACATAAAGGTAGAGTCATATTATTACACTAACCGTATTAAAAACCATATATAAGCCACCTTTGGCATCTGCCAACAGATTTTATTTGCACTACAAAATTCAGAAACTTCACAATATGTTTGTAAGTACCAGCTACAAACACCTCCTCAATCGGCAACATTTGACTGAAAATCTGAACTTACACACTGTGTGAGCTGTTTTAAAAACAAACACTAACTCTGAACTTTAACAACAGAGACAAAAACATGAAGAAACAACCAACCTTCTTTCAATGGAAAATTTCTAACATGTCTCTCATTTAACAGGATACAATGTCTAGAATAAAGCACCTAGCAATGTGAATTTGCAAATGCACATTTAGTGAGATCTCCAAATTGGAATGAATGAAAAATATCTTGGTTATCTTCATCTGAGCACCCAGGACTTATTTGTGTGTATTTGATATTTCACACGCATGCACGCACAAAAAATTATTTCTTTCACTTTTTTTTCTTAGACTGGACTAGTAATTTTAAGATACCGTCCCCTCTTTCAAATAGAAATTAGATTTCCTTTATGATTAAGAATGCTCTTTTATTCTGGAGCTAAGCTAGAGAATACTTTATTTTACAGGAGAGAAGACAAAAGCTAGAACACAGAAGGCTCTGCCAGGTAATTTAAACCCAACTCTCTTCTCTCCAGAACCTTGCTGCCACACATCAGGAATTATTTAACCCCATTTCTGCAAAGGATAGCTGCCCTGCTGAGTCTCAAAGGCAGCAGTACAGAGTTTACCTTTAATCCTGTGCAGAATAATGAATGATATACTGCTGAGATTAGTGAGGCAGTGTCACGCAAAGGTTTCTTCCTCTTTGTACTCAGGTTCCACCTGGGTAAAAGCACACTGTTAGGACCCCTTAAAGCATACAAAGTCTCTAATCTAGTTTTCAGCAGCCTGGGCCTTTTAGTTAATTTAAAATTTACAAAAGAAGTTGTTACCTTTGATGACACTCTCTTCTCATTCACAAGGACAGATTTTGTTACAGCTGTTGCTAACAGGGGGAAAAAAATTTTAAAAAAGGAAGTCATAAGACAGAAAGTGGAACACTAATTCTGCCGTGTGTCACTTCCAGCCAGAAAGACTCTCTCCTCTTCTGCTGCCTTCATGGGCTGAGCTCTTTTCATACTGTGTCACTTGCATCACACATTAATAATTCATTAATGCATTAATAATGCCCCCACCTGAGATCAACATAACAATTGTTACAGTTTCTGGTTTGTCTTAGGCAAATTTTGAATTCTTTGCTTTCTGATTTCTAAACCTTTGGGATGCCCTCTCTTCCTGTTCATATGTTTTCTCTTTAACCAAGGGAGTTCATAGTTACTTTTTTAACAAACACTGTGAAAAGTCTCGTGGACTCTGCTGATTCCAGTGGCTGGGCCTTAAGGAAAATATCCAACACCTTTAATCCTCAGGAAGAAAAAAAAGTGAGAATTGAAAGCACTCATTTCTGTTTCAAGGTATGCATTTATAAAATACATATCTGTAGCCTGTGCTCAGCCACATGCTGTCTGGACACAAATGGCTTACACATGGAACTTGGGATTTAAAATTTAGACGGGAAGACAAGTCCTGTTTTATTACACCAGAGGGAAATAGATTGAAAGAAAATTCCCTTTGTCAACAACTGATAATTTGCACCAATTTTATTTTTTATTTTAAAAATAATGAAAATGTTGCAGCTGAATAATACCAGTTTTCTGTTGATTCACACTCAAATTTATAAATAGATCTATAGATAAATGTATTTATAAAGAAATACAATTTTTAACAGATTAAAACAAAATCCAAATATTTGTATCAAAATAGTGTTCAAATATGGCAAAACAGAGTTCATTTTTCAAGCATTTTATGAAAACCAAACAAAATGTGACACCATTTGGCCAAAAAGAAAACATACAATATGAGAAAGAAAAAAAAAATTGCAGAAACATGTCTGGAGAATTGTTTCCTTACAGGACCTCTAAAGAAAAGTAAGAAAAACCTGATCTCTACGTGACAGGCACCAACCTCCACTGCAGCACAGATGGAAGTAACAGAAAGAGCTGCTGACCTGGTGACAGAAGTCTTCAGCGGGAAGAGGAGAGCTTGGCTACTCCTGTGGAAGGAAAGCCGCAGTCACAAAGCAAAGGCAAGAGCTAAAGTCATTTTTTGATGTCTTCTGTAGTCTAACAATAGCCAGGCTTTAGCACTTGGCATTGCAACAGCAGTATTGTTGCAGAAAGGATATATTTTCTAAGAAAACAGCCAAACTAAAAAAGCAGCAAAAGAAAATCATTACTAACACAGAGAGAGAAAAACAAAAGGTTTTGAGCCTCCTCCTGCAGTGGACATCAGCGAGGTACTTTGATGTCAGGGAGGAGACCAGTGAACAGAATCAGAAAAGACCAGGGCTGGGGAAATGGATGTCTCAAACCCCTCTCATCATGCATCATGCATGTGCTCTGCTCTGTCTGTAGCTTACCTTCTTGTGCAGAGCAGCTTGCTACCCCCAGCAGATGAGAGATAAGGTCAATGAGAAAGCAAGGTGTTGCCAGATGGTGGCTAATTTTTTAAAATTTTTTTTTCAAAGAGAGGAAATAATGTGTGCAGAGGAGCAGTGGTTCACACTGGGTCAGTCAGGAAGTGTGGGGCCGGGTATTTAAAAGGTATTTTTGTTTCACGATTCTCTCAGAGAACAAAAGCATAGAGGAAAACTTTTTTTTTCCTAAAAAATGCAAAGTTCGAGTTCACCTATAGTTACCTAAGTTATCAATGGACATCGGTGTTTCACTCTAAAGAATGCTGCTTCGAGTGGAATACTTTGCATCCATGGCTGCAATTATTACAGAAATGCAATTATTATAGTTAAAAACAGTGCTCCTTTGGCTCATGACACAGGTAATAGCAGAGGAAAGGACAGGAAAACAATGAGAGATTATTAACTCCTTGTCTGCCTCTTGCCCTCTCTACCCCGATGGGTCCCTGGTGCTGGCACAAGTGCTCATGCAGTCACCCTGTGAGCTCTGTCAGAGAACGGACCCATCTTGACCTGCCAAAGCAAAAGCAAGAAACAAAAAAGGAAGCAATTCAGGGTTGGCCCATGTAGATAAGCAGAGGGCTAAGGCATGTGAAAACACAATTCAAAACTGACGTTGTGAATATTGCAAGTAATGGAAAAGAGAGAATCAGCTGGAGGTATGTCTCCTTATATTACGGAACAGCTTTTAATTTGGCCTTCCATGATCATTACCTATTAACAATAAACTAGGTGACACTCTTTACTGCTGTAAGTGTTCATGAAAAATTAATGCAACAAAAACACTCAGAAAGTCTCAACTGAACAGCACAGTTGGCTAAAATACCTGGAATTTGGTCTGCATGTTACACAGTAAGTTACATCACCTTCTGATGAGGAAGCTGAAAGAAATGACTCTATAATTAAGCAAAGCATTGTGTCTTTTGAAATTAGTTAGTGAAAAATCCACCCAGCCAGCAAATGACTGGTTTGCGTGATGACAAAGAGAAAAGGAAAAATCCACTGTGCCAAGACATCTATGAATACCTTAAGATACATTAAGACATATCACAGTTGATTCGAAGGAGGAAAAAAAAAAAAAAAAAAAAAAAAAAGAGAGCATTTTGCAAACAGAAAAAGAATCACCAACTTTTGTTAAAACCTCTAATATGATTAAAAAAAATCCACACTAATAATTTATGTTGAAATATTCAAGCAGAAAAGTTGAGAGTAGAACTTCCTTACAAATGCTGTTTCTTGCTGGCATACATTTTACACATTTTTTTCAAACATCGTGGCTTTATTTATGTGTGTGCCGAGAACAAATTTGCTGCCTTCCCAGGCCTGTTCAAAAATGGGGCTTCATCATTCGATCAAAAATCAGGTTCTGCAGAAAAATTTAGATCAGCTGAAGATAAAACAAGCTGCAGTTGCTCCTCAGTGTGTGTGGAGCTCCTGCGTCACACTGGTTTGATCCTACCTGCTTTGAATTTTTACTGTTCAAAGGAAAGGTGGATGTTTTGGGGATAGGCTGATTCTACCAACATAATGAAGATATTTTCTAATTGATCTTCCCTTGAAGTGGAGAAGGCCAGCAGTCTTTCTGGATGTGTTTTAGTTGAGAAAAGACAAGGAAAAACGGCTGTACTTCTCGTACAGAAGTGCTGGGTTACTGCAGAAGGAGAAGAAAGCCCAGGCAGGCTGACAATCCTACTAGATTTTACAGGAAATGGCTTCTTTTAAGAAATTAGAGACACATTTTTAGCAGCTGATTTGCAACAACATGTTCAAAAAAATACCCTAAAATCCCAGGTGAAGGCACTCTGTTTCTGTGGGTTTGCTACAGGCCCTTGAGAACAAAGGGCATAACAATAAACCGAAGGACATGACTAAGGTTGTGCTGCGGTTTTGTAGCATCAGGTCACATTTCAAACGCCACCATCTCCTGCGCTGCCGTTGCGTGACCACTGTCAGGACATTTATATTCACACGAGAACGGTGGTGGCTCTTGCTTGTTGATACCACTACGGGCGGAAGTCAGAGTAGGGCTGAACAGAACTCTTGCAAAGCATCCAGGAGAAACCAGTGAGCTCTCTGGAAAGCAGTTGGCAGTTCATTTTCTTTCCTCATTTGACCTCAAATTGTTTGGACAACAAATACAATGGAGGTCACTACGGCAGAGGGGACAGAGACAGCTTTCTGCGGAAAGCACTGCATAGGCATCCTGAGACAACAGCAGCGCTCAAAGAGACTGCGGGCCTGTGTAAAGGGACTCAAAACATCCCATTGCAATGCTGTCCTCCCAGTCCTCTCGCCAGACCCCTGCGTGGGTGCAGCCGGTCCGCACAGCACAGGGTTTGCATGTCAGGGCAGACTTCCTCCTGGCATCGCAGCCGCAACTGCACTCTTCTCACGCCAGCTCTACAACTGCTCCTCGGAGACTTTGAGCAAGCCACTCTTGTGCCTCAGTTTCCCCAACTGTAAAATAGGGGATATTTCTCTCTGTTGAGCTCTTTCTGCTTCAGGAATAGGGAGCAGGAGGCAGTATCTGTAAATACAGTATTTATCAACAAGATCGTACAGCTAATGCTAGCGTTATCGTTACTATTATTTTACTACTGGTGTAGAATCTACACTAACAAAAATTACATTGCTGTATTTAGAAACTAAATCTGCACGACTGTATCACTGAAAAAACAATTTGTAATTCTGAGGCCAATATGCCAGCTATACTTATCTATATTTCTGTTTTCTCAGACACCATATGATACAATTGTGTTAGCAAAAAAAAAGAAATATATTTTAAAACATCCGTTGTTTATGGCAACTTTAACAACTTCTGCACTTGTTTCCTGAAGGCAAATGATTATGTAATAAAAAGAAAGTCAATATTGCAGCACTGAGGTTTGAAATTAGCGTGATAAATTGAATTTTAAAACAATCCTGGCCCTATCATGTACTTACAGATAGTAAAACATAACAGAGCAGATGATTTATAGGCGCTGCCTTTAAGAACATAACACAGGAGGAGACTGCCAAAGTAATATTCCTATTCATATATGTCACGTTACATTTATATGTCCCTTCCGTTGCGCTTTCTCAAGCTGGAAGGCTGTGGTGTGTGGACCGTAAACCTCAGTCAGCAAACTTGCTCCAGCTCCAGTTCCACTGCTCCTGCCCAGAGCTCCCAGTGATAATCAATCAGCAAGCCCCCCATGAGCTCCCAGCTGCCGTGTTTCAAGCCGGTGGCCCAGAAATACCAGTGAGCATCTTTACGTTATTCAGATCCCTAAAGTTCTCCTCTCCCAGGAGGTTAAAATATCATCTATGCTATTTGCAAGCACTCTGACACTTGCTTTATTACACATCCCAGGATTTATGCCCTTTCTTTTAGTCCCTTCTGTGCCATCCTCCCTTTTAATGATCAATTAGTAATGGCTCAATGAGTCCAAACGTACCAGGTGTTTCCATCAAGATCTGTTTCTCATGCCGTGCATTCCTATGAGCCATGAAAAAGGCACATCACAGGGGGAGAGGGGAGACATGACTGCTTTTCTTACCACTGGGGACTGCAGGACAGAGATGACGGAGCAACATGAGCTCCACTGGCAAATGACTTTATTTCCACCAGCTGCAGTGTATACAACTTATCATGCTTAGACACATGAACAAGACACTGAAACCCCCGTAGGATCCTAGTCCTGAGAATACTCCCTCCTCAGCATCTCATCTGTCTCTCCCTGCTGTGTATAATTATCTCGGTTTTTTGCTCTGCTGCTTCTTCTGTGGTACCACGATGCCACTCACTGCCTACACCCAGTATTAGCAGACTTTCTGCTTGGGATTCGTTCAGTAGAAATGTTGCTGCCTCAGCAGAAGCATATACATTTCTGGCTTGGCTCCTAAAGCGCCTTTCGTCATGCTGCCCACCCACTGGATCTTTTTGACTGGTCTCTTTCAAAGGGGAAACATAACGGAGCAGTTAAATCTGACTGCATCAGCAGAGTCACCTCCAGACACCTCGACAGCTGCCAGCACAAGGTCTGCTTGAGCCCTCTGACAGCTATAAAACCTTACAACAAGCAGAAAAGACGCTCCCTTTCTGTCTGTGCCACAGCCCTTTGTCCATTCATGGAAATGAAATTGCACAACATGACCAAACGCTTTCATCCCACCTTCACCAGTTACATCTGCTCTTCTCAAGCGTGCTGTGTCTGCATGGCTGCACGGTGAACCAGGTCAGGAACCCACCCAGGGTAACACCAGCCTGGCACCAAGAAAAGAGGGCTGCCTTGCTTCTGCCTTGCACTTCATACAATTATGCCATTACAGTCGTTTTTAGGCTTCAAAATCTTGACTTTCTCAGTGATTTTTCTCAGGTTTTATCATTTAACTCATCCATGCAGGCTACTTAGTGCTTAGTGATCTCTTTCAAGATAGTTTACAACAAAGATGGATTAAAGATCAACTTAGCTATTAGCTCAGCTGTCTTAGTCTGCCAGCCTGACTTTCTCCCAGCCATGGCCACTTTAGCAGCTTATCGTCTTCTCAGATGTGCTCTTGTACCTGTGACCTGTATTTGAATGTGGCACATATCCCGTGATACGGTGGTTTTAGCCCTTCGCATGCTGTAAGTCACTAGCCGTTGCACAACCAGCTCGCTCTGGTTTTAGTAATTGCTACAACAGCACGCACACAATTGTGCATCCCACTGCAAATATTATCTTGGGATTTAACAGCAGGGAGGTGAACAGTAAGAACAACCTTGTACTAAAATTAAGCTTCAGTAAAAAGGAAGCAAAGATCTACTAAGTTACAACTAGAAATGGATGCCGGGTACTGTACTTACTCCATTCAGAGCATCAGAGTTTTTCATAGCTGAGAAGCAAACTGAATTCAGACTTTCTTGATAGCTCTATCTATAATTTGATACTTTTATAAGCTAGTAGCAGGAGGCAGAAGACCCTAATGCAAACTAAGATTTTACTATTACTGTCAGGCTGGAACATCCTTCTTTTATATCTATTTAAAGCAGGGGTCGAGGCTGCGTTCAGTCTTCAGGATGAGTAATACTCTCCTAGGTAATGGTTTGCTCTTGGGAGATCTAGTGCTCAGCATTCTGATAACCTTGGATGGAGAGCATTAGTGAAGAGCAAAATGACATTATACAGGAAAAAAAAGAGCAGACAAGGACTCCCTGCCTGGACAAGGGCAGATTGATGGGTTGTTTTGTTAGGTGTATATTTCAAGACCTTTCTTATAGAAGCTCAGATTTATTACTGAACGTGGCTTTGACTGTGCTGAAGCCCAGCTGTGATCAATTTTCAGAATTATTACCACAGAAAGGGTTACATCAGCACTTGCAAAACCACCTGCCTGTCGTAACATTCACAAATGAAAGATGTCATATTCAAAACGTGCCTTTCAATTTGCCCAAAACAGGCTCATTTTCTTTCCCAGACGTGCCATGCGAGGGCAGCAGAGATTGAGAAATGGGGAGCTGCTGAGCTGGGACTCTGGGGACAGGGTGGCCCTGGCCAGGAGGGTGTCCCCAGCCACCCCAGCTCCTGCCGAGGCTGCCTCCGAGGCTGCTGGGGACAAGCTGTTGCAAGGACCCCTGCAACCTTTGCTGGGCATCGCACAGGATGGGGAGGCCACGTGGAACCAGAGCCAGCGTCCAGAGAATCAGACAAATAAATAAGTCTCTACTGAGGCCCCATTAATTTAAACTTTTAATGTTTTGGATTTAGTTCTGATGGGAACAGCAAGAAGCATGCACAAAGTGCGGTCTTCCTCAAACTGGCAAATGTCACGTTACTGAACTGGAACACTGACACAAAAGCAGTTGAAAAGGAAGATGATAATATTTGAAAGTCTGGTTTAGAACAGATGCATGTTCACATCCCGTGCCCACAAACAACTAGTTTACTTTACCAGCAAGTTTCTCCAAAGCAGACACTGGGCCTGCAAATTTTCAGCCTCCCCAAAATTTTGTAAACAAATATTTATAAACACCTTAAAATAGCATATGACAATGGGAAGTATTGGGTGGTCTTTACTGTGGGCAGCACTGCTCACCCCACCTGTAATGCAGAGAGGGGAAACGACACAGAGCAGCCAAAGCCTGCCTGTGACCTTCATGCCCTGAGCAGAAAAAGCTCAACGCTGAGATTGCAGCTGCGCCTGACCCTGATTTCCAGAGTCTCCATTAAGCCTAACTTGGTGATACTCAGCAATTACTTTGAGAAGAAGGAAACGGCGTCATTCATCACCCCAAAAGGCCAGACCACAGCTCTAATTCTTACCTTGCATATTTGCACAGTTGCCATGAGGTGGAGCCTTGCACCAGATCCCAACCGCGAGCAAATGGCTACCAAGAGCTTTGAGCTCTTTATTTTCCACTTCAGCCAGATTGAGCCTGAGCCTCCGTCCAAGGTCAGCTGCTGACAAGCACTGATAAAGGAAGCAGAAAGTGCTGATGATAACGGTGCTTGCTATTGATCGGTGCTATAGGTGATATTCAGGGGAGGGTTACCATTCCCACCGGTCACCAGGTAACGGGGTTGCCTCGGGATGCAGTCAGCCACTGAGAATGGAGCTGATGAGATAATGTTTGGGGTTTCTGTGCCAGTGGCTGTGTTGTGCTGTCCTGATTACCCTTGGAAAGGCCACTTTACACTCAGGCTTAAAGAGGGCCGTACAAGTTTGGGTGGATAAACCCCAACATGGAGAGGCAGCTGCAGGGGCTTTTCTCTGAGCTGCCTCTCGACCCTGTAGTGTTCTTTTCCCCTATAAACCGTGGTCTTTTTACCCTATAAACTGAAACCTTCAGCTTTTCCTACAAGACTGCAGAGGGCTTCCTTTTACCTCTATGCCCCAAAGACACTGTGTTTCCTGGTTGCCAGAGTACATTGCATTGCTCAACCTGTGCCTTGGGAAGCTGAGCCTGTTGGCAGAAACTGCTGGGACAAAGCATCTGAACATAAATCCCGTATGTCTGATGGGAGCACAGGCAAGGGAGATTGGATGTTTTAAACTGCTCCAAGCCAAGCGCTGTGATTTGGTTCCGTTTGGACCATTCCACCTTGAAGTAACTATTCTATTCCTGGTCTAATTTTCTTGAAGGAAAATTGAAAACCTGCAAGATTGTAATTTTGCAGAAACACTATTTGTCCACTTAGAAACAAACTTCTGGGAAAACTTCCCAAGAAGGTCTGAATAATAAGGCTGTAATACTGACAGGCATAAACCCCGCGGGTGTATGTGTTCATTGCCTGGGGTCTATTTAAGCTGTAAATCCCATCTGTTATGCACAAGGATGGCTACTGAATGTCCTGATAAGAGACATGTGATTTCTCTGGAAATACAATAATGTTTTCTGATATTTGGTGTAATAAAGGAAATCTTGTCGTCGCTTACCTCACTGATATGTAACTTTCTGTTGGCAAATCTTTCACAGTAAGGTTATAATAACATCACTCTTCAGCATCTCTGACAGATACTCTTTATTTTCTGTTCTAAGCCGAGTAATTTATATGCCTGTTCAATACAAAAGGTGGTTATTATATGTTTGAAGAGAGAGATCTGACAATACCTGCCTTGTAAGAAATACCAGCTGAGTTGCAGAGAGGAAAGGCAAAGGAAAATGTTGTAAATCAAAAGGTGACAAGGCAGTTTTCAGATGGAAGATTAGAACATTTTTGCAGGGTTCCACAAACAAATATGTTGAATTGTAGACAAAAAGCCACTTTCTAGCATTTGTCCCCTGTTGCTGCAGTCCTTTTAGGGACATAAATCTAACTGAAGTCAAATCGTGTCTATAAACTAAATTCCAAAATTAATCCATAAGTAGAGTGTGTCATGGAAATTCTTATTATTAGTTTGATTTGTACAAGATGTATAGATATGATGTCAAATGAAAGCAACATTATGGAAAAAATTACGTCAATTGCAGTTTTGTCTGAATAAGGACTGCACAGTATGAGTGCTCTCCCAAAATAACACATCTGCAGTGATCTAAGTGAAGCTTAGCTAACATTCCCTGCACTATATTTTTACACAGGTAATTTTGTGTGAACGTTTAACCACAGCTCTGAAATGAATCGATCCCCAAGCTCTGACAAATGTATAGCCGGAGAGCCCCTTGCTCTGCCCAGCAAGAAAGAGCCGTGACTGATGCTGGCCTCATGCCAGTGCTGCTCTTCAACCCGTATAAAGATGAAAGTAGATATATTTTAGCTGAGGGACTAAAAACCATTTGTTGTTTGCGCTGAAACATGCCATCACAGGGCTGCCTCGTGCCATCCAGGCCAGCAGCTGGGCAGGCAACTGGGAGAGCTTCAGTAAGGCAAGAGCAGGAGGTGACAGCCCGTTTGGGCGTGGGACTGGGTGGCAATGCAGCTGGGAGGGAGCTGGGGAAAGCTCCTGCCCAGGTCTGCTTCCCTGCTGCTGGCCCAGCTGGATACCCCCCAGCCCAGCAGGATTCAGACACAAACTCGGAGGTAGGTTGGACGCTGAGAACAGATCACGCAAACTGCCTTAATGCCCCGAGCAGGGCCAAGGAGAATGGCCCAGCATCACGGGAAAGAGCAGCTCCTCATGGACAATCCTCCAACATTGCCAACCTAATGGTGGCGCCTGGGCCAGCTCTGCGGGGACAATCCTGTTGTCCCTTGGGCCCTGGACACCACCAGGACACCACCATGAGCAGGGCTCATCCTGGCTTTCACAACATCTCAAAGGAGCAGCAGACCAATGCACAGGAGGATAAATTCATCCTCCGCTCAGCTTCCCCCTGCAGCAGAGACATCATTTCCTACCCTGAGACTGGACGTCCAGACCCCGATTCAAAGAGCAAGGTGAGCTTATCATTAGCTCCTGATTAAAACAAGAAGATCGCAGCCCCTGAGGATGAAAGGGGACATTCCCCGTCTCAGAGAGGTCCACTTGGAAAAGGAGGAGCACCCTCACATTGCACTGGGAGGAAGAAAACGGGTCACTGCTCTTCTGAAGAGGCAGCTGGGGCCGGAGCCCAGTGGCGATAGATGCAATCCTCCCTCGAGAGGAGCTGCTGAACTGTGAACGTGCAGAAGCGGATTTCCAAGCCCAGCAATACCTGCTGTCTTGAGTGACCTACTTTTTTTGCACGCTATGTGAATAGAGTTAGGCAACAGTTAATCCAGTGCTGAAAACTAAAACTGTTGGGCAGCAACAATTATCACATGGGTGGTGAACCCCGTGGAAAAGCCTCCTGCCCCATGACAGGGTTACCAGCCAATACCCCCTTTCAGATGACCTAAGTTTTGGGTGCATATCTAGCAGGAACACAGCCACTTTCTAAATGGAGCATAATCGTTCACATTCGTTTGTCGGATCCAACAGTTTTTCGTATTACTATGAATGGTAATTTACCAAATATAGAGTTTTTAATATTATCTCATAAATCACAAAAAAATGAGAGGCATTTTCATACTGAGGATCCAAGCAGTGCTGTGTCTCTGGATGAGCAAGGCTGAGCGAGCGAGGCTCTCAGCCGGATGAGCACACCAGCAAATTCAGCTTTTCCAACAGCCTGGCCGTGTATCACAACGCACACTGGCTATAAATTCCCACCGTATGTCATGTATCACTCTTCGCCCGGCCCTGTGCTAGCAAGTCTCTCACGACTCTTCCCTGCCATCATTTCATCTCATCCAGGCCAGGGAATGCTCAGCTAAACCTGTACTGAACCATCGCTACTTGAGCTTTCACTGAGATTTTAAATGTTTGTCACCCATATGTGGAGAAATAAACAAACAAGTAATCACTTTTTCGGATTTCAAATTAACTTCTAATGCCTGTGCTGAATGACTAACAACTGCTTCAGAAGCTGGGATCTAGTATGGTATTTGCTGATATTTGGAGTCTATACAGATTTTTATTTTTATTTTTGAACAAGATCTGATTTCTTGATACATTGACCAATTAACAATTAAACAGCTCTCATCAAAATGGCCCCCAGTCACCAGCAAGAAACTTAACCCTCATGAGAGAAGTGTACTGGGCGAGAAAGCCCCATATGTTTTACCTCCCTTTTTCCCCCTGAATGCGATCCTGACACACTGATTCAAAGGCACCGGAGCTGATCTCCACAGAGAGTCGCAATCAAGTCAACTCTTTCTTTGCAGCACAAAGGAAATCACATTTCTTTGAAACACCGAGGAAATGTGAATGTGTGTTCCTGTTTAGCATGATTAAGGTGTCACATAGCACTCCCACGCACCCCGACACAGAGAACTTCTTGCCGGCTGCTGATGTCAAAGCAAATCAGCTGAAAACACGGAGGGGTTCTGAGAAACACAACTAGGACACGCCAGGCAGGCTGCCAACGAGCCTCCCAGTGCCGTACAGACTGGGCAACCTCGAGGGCCACCTCCCACAGGGGACAAGGACAACACTGTAACATCCCCTGCCCCCCCAGCAGGTATTTTAATATAGGCCTGGGGTACACATCTTTCACCATGTGGGAATTTCTGCATGTGAGCTGCTTGCTGCTGGTTCTAAAACCCTGATAGGTAAGAGCACACGTGCCCATAGCATTTGGGAACCTCTCCAAGGTGAGCACTTCTTCACTTTTGGATTTGCCCAAAACCTTTGCTTGTGCTCTGTGTTGGTCCCAGTCACCTGGGACATCTCTCTCCATCCCAGTTCTGTCTCTTATCACCCTGATGGTTCCAGCTGACATCGCCTTGCTTTTCTTGAGCTCTTTCTTCTGTATATTTTTGCTTGTGTTCTGTGGTTTATCCACCATTAACGTTAATAATTTAGGGAATTGTCTGCTTCTACTGAAATCAATTCCTGTGCTACTGCTGCTAAGTGCTGGCCCTGGGCCCACAAACCGCTCTGATGAGGCCCAAACAAAGCAAGTGAAATTAAATGGAAGCAGAAGAAAACAGGCACTCCATCCTTCACCACCCCGTGAATTTAGGTGGGGATCCCCAAAGCATAAGAAACACGAGCCCCAGATTCCAGTTGAAATCCCTTCCTTTTCAAAGCTCTCCCTCCTGTGTGCCATGGCCCTGGTGCTGGAAGAATTCAGCATCAGCGCAGGAGCCCCACAAGGTCCATGTTACCCCCAAGGCAAAGCTACTCAAATACAGGCAAATGGGACGGACTCAGTGGGAAATACATCGCTCTGTCACACCTCCATCCCACTGCTGGGGACCATCTCCAAGAGCTACACCAACCTCATGCAGAAGACCTTGTTTTTAGGCAGTTTGCTGTCTCGATGGCAACCTATTGCCTTGCAAGTGGCAGAGGACGAAAAGCACCTTGTGTCTGAAGGCTTAAGCCAGCGGGGACCAAATTCTCCCTCGTGTTTCCTTCTCTGGCATCACACAGCTATGCCGCTGGGGGCCACACATGGGAACCTGTCAACAGCAGAGGGCATGGACTCTGATTTAGACATTTTATGTTCTTAAGCTCAGGGCTTTAATCACTCTGTGAGTGAAACAGAATAAATAACAAGACAATGTAGACAATGATTTAGGGAGCAGGCACGCAGACAGTTTGAGTAAGGCTGAGAGGATAAATTCATCTGCTATAACACCACTGAAGCTCAACTCTCATCCACATCATTGAGCCATACCGCTGGGATTCTCTGTCCTTCATTGAACAGCATTTTAGCAGAAGAATTTTTTTTTTTTTTTAAAGCAGATGGATTAAGACACCACCCCCAAGCCCCCACAGGCTGCAGCTCTGGCCCGACGGCAACAGCGGCTGGCAGGCCAGGAGAGGACTTGTGCAAGGTCTGGAGCTCGGCTCCCACCCGGAGCTGCCAGCACCCCACAAAGGGACCCAGCCCCAGCACGCCGCATGCCCTGGCTCTTCCCGCACCCCGGGGCCGGGAGGATTCCCAGGAGCACAGGGAGGACGCCAGCACGCAAATCCCAGCCTGTGCACGTGGAGAGCGGGCATGCAGAGGAGGGTGTGGACACCCAACGCCTCCTCCTGCCGCCTCCTCAGGGCTGGGCTGAGGTCTCTCTGGATGCTGGGGACCCAGCACTTTGCTCACTGAACCATCGGCTGCTGAGCTTCAGGTCGTTTATTTACTCCAGTGTTCGCTAACCACTTGCAGCACCCAGTAGGCAGAGATGCAAGGACACGCTTCCCTCACCCACCGGTGTCTGAAGTGCTCGGAGGCTGGGG
>NW_010143772.1:5589-9175 GCF_000699245.1 Pterocles gutturalis | reverse complement strand
AGAAGCCAGAGCCACGTACCGTAATCATGTAATGAAATAACCAGAACAGATTAGGCAATCTCTGGGCTTCACGTTGACAAGCCTGAAGGAGAGAACAGAACATGTAATCAAATGAGGGGGGTTTCCTTCTTGCTTTATTTTGAAAGAAAGACAATATCACAGCAATAGAAGAGGTGGCACAGCAGGCACTAATTGTGCTGCCGTGGATATTTCTCTCTTGCAGGTTTAAAGATAAGACGGAGATTTTTATTGAGGCCCAAGGAAGCAAAGAACTGGAGGAGCTGGCATTCATTGGGAATTAAGCACCCAATTCATTTAAGGTTTATTCCATAGCTTTTGCGCCTCCGTTTGGCTAACCTGCACAAGAACACGTGCAGCTCTCACATCAGCAACCTGCAATCAGAAACATCACCTGTAATTCAGCTGCCTCCAGGAACAGACCCGTATCTACATGGCCTTCCCAATGACAGATCAGGATAAATAAAAAGCACAAATTCACAATCTGCTATCAGGAAACATTTAAGGTTTCCTTCTTTTACTGATTTCCACAGAGATATCGCTGCTGAGTCACTGGGTTTGCAGTGTCACGGGCCGGTGGGAGCTGCGAGAGCTACCCCAGGGCAGGGGATCCTCGCAATTCCTGGCTGGGGAGGCTGAACAGGAGATGTGAGGAGCTCCCGGGTGCTTTCCCTGGGCTTTCTTGGCCAAAGGCACAAGCCAGGATTGGAGTAGAATTGTACTGAAGAAATCACCTGACCTGGACATGAGGCTTTTCATCTGAATTGCTTCACAGAGAACTAGACATCTAGTTACCCAGCTACCCATTTCCCCGACCCAGGGATGTAATTTGGTGACTCACCACTGCTCACGTACCAGTAATGACAGCTAGAGTTTTTCCCCAAACAACTGATTCCAGATACATCATTCATTTAGATCCTGTTAAAAAAAAAAAAAATCTGCTCCTGATTTTCATCTCTATGGTGCTGAACACATCAATATCAAGTAACGCCTTCTGCAGCGGTGACCTGGCTTACCCTGCTTTTGGGATTCATCCAGACAAACGAGGCTTTCTGTTTTTTCCAATCACCCTTCTGAAGTGATCTGAGGAGAAATGATCTGCCTGAAAAGTGACAACCCCAGATTGCTAATAAATGGCCCCAGGCTTTAGCAAACCTGCTACGAAGCTGGCTGAAATGAGCCCAGCATCCTTGGTTTGGTAAAGACCTCCTGCAATGTGCAGGACAGCAGGTACCCTGGGCTGCAGCGGGACTCCTGGTGTACACACACAGAGGCATTTTGCCCTATTTAGGAAATTACTGGGTAAGTCACAGGTGACACTATCCCCTGACAGTGTCATTTGCCCCGACACCTTTTTGGTGGGAAGGCAACATGTCGCAGCTGCGATGCGTGTGGAGCTGCTTTATTTACTCTCCTGGGGTGGCGTGAATCAGGGTTGAAAAGTGCAGTGTGCTGAAGCCAGCCCGAATTCCCGTGATGTGCGAGCGTGAGTCACTCAGCGGGGAGATTCTGCCAGGGTCCCTCCTGGGCGACCCAGCTCTGCTAAACGCACCGGAAAATCCGTGGATAAAAACAGCCCCAGTGACGCAGGGGAGCCGAGCGGGCTCCGTGCCTTTTTGGGGAAGCTTCTGAAACGCCGCCGTTTGCTCTTGATCAATAATCTGGCTGGCAGAGCAGGGCGTTGCAGCAGCCCAGAAAACACGGTCGGTGCCGCGTGAAGGAAGGTGACAGGCTGGGGAACTCCAGGCGCAGGCAGGGGAAGGATTTTTCTTCCACAGATATTTAAAGAGCTGTGAGAGCTCTTGCTTACGGAAAAGATAATGCAGGATGTGAAAGGGCATTCTCTGGCATGTGCAAAAAAAATATAAAAAAAAAGAAGTCCCATCCTAAGGTCCCACAGCTGATTTTTTTTTTTTTCCTCTCATCATTTCCTCTCTCCCCAGTAAATACCACTTGTGGGGTTATCATGGGAAACAGGGAGCAAAATGGGGCTGCGTTCTGCAGCAGGTCCACCTGAGCACTCAGAGTGGGGGATTTTGCCTTAAAACCCATCACTCAGCTGATCCTCCAGTCCCTGCAACCATCACAGCGAGGGCACCACTGTCCTCAGCGATGAACTTCCACACTATCGGCTCGACTCGGACTACAAAGAAAAGCCACAGACAGGAATATTTCCAGATAAATATCCCATTAATTTCAACCACAGGCAGCCATGAGTCATGTCCCTTTGACTACACTCCTCTCTTGTGACCAGAAATTGGGTAGCGGAGATCTGGTACTGTGTAAAATTCATTCTTATTTTGAAAGAATATCAGTAATTTGATAATTAGTCTTGAAAATTCAGGCCTGAAATACCCCTTCATTTTCTCCAGAGATCTGCTATTGGTTAATCGCCTTTGCTCCTACCACAGCTGCATAATAAAACTGAACCATTTTCCTGCAGAACTGTTTGTTACATTTTTTTAAAGCATCTTTTAGAGTTCCAGCAGCAGGTCAGGCTTTCCTTGGACCATAGTTCTGCCTTGTAATAAATTATGTATTTTCCCCCCAAAATAAAACTGGTGTGAGGCGATGCTCACCGTCGGGCACCCGCTCTGCAGCGCACCCTTGGTGGGGGTTCCCCCAGCCAGCCGGCTCCCACGTACCGTGCGGGATTTGGTGGCTCTGCTGAGCTCCCTTCCCCTTCCCTTTTCCCTTCCTTTCCTTTCCCTTTCCCCTTTCCAGCAACCAGCAGCAGCACAACTCGGAGCCTGATTAATCGCAGACCCCAAGGCCTGAAAGCCAGCAGTGTCTCGCGTGCCAGCAGATGTTTCTCTTTTAGACCAATTGGGGGTTTTGGTTTTGGGTTTTTTTTTATTTTTCTTGAATAACAACAGCTTGACTAAGATCCAAACCCCCAACTTCTAAAATAAAATCTAGAGCAGTACCTCAGCGTGCAGACGGGCAACCAGAGGGTCTCCACTGGGGTAGCACAGGGCTGGCCGCTGCCGCGTTTGAAGTGATGCAGGGGCTTCATTTGCCACGATAAATCACCGCAGTGGCTATTACTCAATAGCCACTTAAGAAACAAAAACAGAAACAAAAAAATCCCCAGACCACTTAATAACCACTCAGACCTGCCTTAAAGTATGCCAAAAAAGAACCTTTTCCATCAGCTTTGGTGGGCTCTGGATTATACATTTTCGCTGGAGGTGAATTAATGGCAGGACAGATCCCCTGGCCAGTAGCCACCAAACAACGTCCTGTGATGCCAGAGAGACCTTTGGGGTCCCCTTGGGTTGGCAAAGCTGTCAGGGGGAGCTGGGGTCTTAGGATGCTCGGGCTGGGCCAGGCTAGGGCACAGCTTCAGCTGAGCACTGTGCTGAAACCAGGGCTTTATTCCCACCCTGTTCACCCTGGTGACTAATGACTGCTCTTGCCTGAAATCAGTGGATTAGGAGGGAATAAGCTTTAGGAGTTCCTTGTTTGTACTGATGAAGAGGCACAGAACCGGCCGCAGAGGGGTTTGCTTTGTGCCGTGCGGGTCGTCCCACCAGCTGCTTGCTGCCCCAGGGCCCAGGCCAAGCAA
>NW_010143772.1:0-5559 GCF_000699245.1 Pterocles gutturalis | reverse complement strand
CGGGAAAGGACGGGGACCCACGCCACGCCAGGGTCCCCCCAGCCCCTGAGCCCAGCATCCAGCCCAACCGGGCCCCACAACCCAGAGTAACTCCACTCATGAGCAGGTGGAGGCCAACACCTTTGGCTGGGGCTCCACAAAGAGGCTGGGGGCCCTCGCTGAGCAGGAGGGGACGCATGGTTTCTGGTGATGGCCGGGCGCAGAGCCACCGTGTCCTCACGTCTCTGCTGGCGGCAGCTCACCCTCACCATCCTCGGGACATGCCAGAGCAGCCAGGACAGCAGAGGGGACAGCAGCGGGGACGAAAAATGGAAAATTTCACCAAAAAACTTCCATGAGGGACAGGGAGCGGGGTGCAGCCCAGAGCCCCTCAGTGTCAGGGCGAGGAGGAGGAGGAGGAAGGCTGGAGGGCCATCACAACAGCTGTGTGTGGAGCTCGGGCGGGTTTCCTTGGCAGCCGCAAGCTCGGGGCACTCACCATACCTAAGTGAAGATTTTGTCGCCATGGCAACATTGATGTCATCGGCTCTGCGGCAGAGCGGCGTTAACCTCAAATGCAACTTCTTTCTATTTTTTTTTTTTTTTTTTTTTTTTCTCCCTCCTTGGTTTGGACTTTTTTTTTTGATTTATTTCTCTCAGGAGATGAGCCCGCTGCCGGGGCCTGCAGCAGCACCCACAGGGGTCCCCCAGGCCCAGACCCCTCCTCGCGTCCTTTGGGGATGGGTTTTGTTATTATACAATAAAATTGTATTTCTGTCATTTTTTTATTGGCGGTTAGCCCCGTCCCGGCGGCAGTGGGATGGAGCCTGTGTCAAACACCGAGCCATGAGGTCACACACACTGACCCATTTCCCCTGTCCTTGTCAACTGATGGTGTTGCCAAGGAAGACAGCTTGGAAGCTCCCAAAACATGGAGAAAGTGACCAGGGGAGAGGCTTTGACCCGAGGAGGTGCCCGACGCTGGCAGACCTGCTTTGGACAGCTCTTGCCATGCAAAAACGCACCAGGGTCGCTGCCACACCGCGCTAGGGCAGAGCCGCCGCTGCTCGCTTCCCATCAGGAGGAGTTGGAAAAAAAACCCACCGAGGCAGAAATCCTGCATCTCAGTGAGGGACGTAACGCCCGACGGGAGCATCCAACAGCCGTGCATGGTCTGGCTGTGCCGTGTCGCCCCAAAAATCCTCTTCAAGTCACACCTGGCGCTTTTTTTTGAAAAGATTCGTGAGGGAGCAGGACCTGGCTTCTTCACCAGGCTCGAGCAAGGAGACTCAGACCTCTGCTGGCTGCGGTTCCAGGGATGGATCCAATCCTGCCCGACAGATCCCCCGTTCCCTGGGAGCTTCCTTTAACTCCCACGTATCAGGGCGACTGCCGCCAGCAGCGGGCCACTTGTCGAAGTCTGGGTCAGGCTGTTCCAGACAAAAATATTCCACATTACCCAGTTCACTGCAGTGTTAAAACCAGCTTTCAGCGAGCTGACAGGGCAGGAGGAACATCACAGCTGAGCTTTCCTGGATGCCCGTCTCGCACACAGCCGTTCTCCCTCCGCATGGGGAATTTTGGTTCTAGCTGCAGCTGGGATTTATAAAGGTCTGATTTTTTTTTTCTTTTTTTTTTTTTTGTATGTGTTACACTGGGCAAATCCTGCTTCTACACTAGCTCACCATGGGGACAGAGTGGGATCTGCTCGTTCTTCCCAGGAAAGAGATCTTGGTGAGCCTCATCCACCCAGCTCCGGGAACGCAGGCACGGGGATGCTCCACCATGGCTCATCCCGTCTGTTGGGGCTGGAGAAAGTACAGCATGCAAGGGAGGTGACTGGTAAAATAGGGTCAGAGAATGACATAAAATCCTAATCAGTAGACTAGTTTAACAGTATTTTTCTCTCTTTTATAAACAAACAACAATCAACCCAAACTTGCATCTTTCTGACACTGATGCTTAAACCAAAATTCAAAGCGTTCCTGATAGATATCCTTCTGCAGCCCTCAAGGTTCACAGCCTCACCTCTTAGCGCAGCAATAAATAACAAAGCCCAGCTCCAAGATCTCAAAGCACCTGTCAAATGAGTCAGTAACATCAGTTGTCCTTGGTGTCATCATAACTGGTAAAATATGGAAGGAAAAGTATCCCTAAGCCGAGGTTTCTGTATTTTAAATATAATGAGATATATGGCATACCAAAGACACTAGCGACACTTTTATTCAAGTGAGACAGTTGGCAGGTCTCTGACCTCATATTTGAAGCAAACTTTTAAAAAGAACTTCATGTAATTTAATACCAAAGGCACTGATTTTACAGTAAAGGCATATGTAAGAAGGGGAGATTCTGGCTGGGGGAGACTCTGCTAAGATTTAGACGCGTCTCAGCTACTGTGAACAACTCAACTTCAAATGTACGCTGCGTTACAATGAAAGGATTAATGTTTGATATATCCCAGCTGGAACAAAAATTAACAAGAAACTGGTTACTACATCAACTGCCAGATCTGTGAAGCAAACTGGTTAATTCAGGTGTTGAGACCAACTCAAGGCTCGTAATGAACTGACCATGAGCTGTGAGCTATAGTCTGATACACGGACCTTTGTTTTGATCTTTGTAGAGATTGGTAGAAGGACACATATTTACATCAGCTATCTCAGCAAGGTTCACTCAGGACCAGTGGATCTCTGTGGGGTTTGTGTACATCTATAATTAAAATCTGATAGGGCCTGTTTGAAAATTACAAATGCATTACAGTACTGGTTCTAGCTGGTTGATGAAAAGCATGAAAGTGAGATTGCCTAAAAAAATAATAATAAAAAAAAGCAGGTACCAGGCTAGCAGGAAAAATACCTGCATGTTTAATATCACTGTCAAAAAGGATATTCCAAGATCTGCCATTAATAAAAATGGCTTATCTCAAATATTTACTCAAGACGTTCCCCAGTCAACAGAAAATGAAATGGAAAAAATTAGATGGTAACATCCACTTAAAACAAATATTTTGATATGAGTACACTATTTAGTTGGAAAAAATCATTAAAAATTCAGGCACAGCAATGCAGTTGACTGACGTGTTCTAACAGGTCCAGCTGGGTGGCTTTACAGAGGCCGGGAGAGGTCAGCGTTGCCTTGAGCGTGAGAGCGATGGTAGCAGTATGGTCTTATTGCTTGTAGATGTGTACAAAGTTTCAGGGAGCTCTTCTCCAGATCATAAATCCTTATACGTATGAGCCAGGAGGTTACTCCTGCCCCCAGCCATCAGGGAAGTGGAAATCCCAAATCAGGAGATCAGAGGACCCACAGACCTCAAGAGGGCACGGAGCAACCTGCAGATCTGCCCTGAGGACAGCGAAGATGCTTCACCCCCGCCCTGACACCACCATCTACCACATCGACCCGCGAGGTCCCACAGCCCGCGTGAGGCAGATACCCTCAGGTCTTCCTGGACAGGACCTGGAGGTAACCCAGCCTCCACCTCGTGTGAAAGGACCATATGAACATGACTTACCACTCTCTTATCTGGTAAAAACCCAACCAGACCCCTCTTCAGGCCAGCAGCTTTTTTGACACTCCCCTCCAAGCAAATCCACCTCAAATTTTTCAGGATTTGAGGCACGTATTTTAGTCTGTGAGAGACAAACAAGCTGTACGCACCCAGCTGGGAAACTGGAGGCAACTGGTACTGTGTGAGGTTCATCTCTGCGTTTGGTCTTCTGGAACTCCAAATGCAGCTGTGAGCAGTGGAAGAAGCAATAGGAAGGGATGACAACTGCAGGGTTTTAACAAGAGCATCAGAAAATCGCCCCTGAAACAAGGCAGCGCTGCAGCTTTTGCTCTTTGGACTTGCATCAAAGCTATCGCAGGAGTTCGGGTTCAAAGCCAAAAGCTATGGGTTAGACAAACCCCCGGTATTCACAGTCCCTGGGAAGACAGGCTGCAGCAACCTCCCAAATGAAATCCAGCAGCTTTTTAACAGCTCATGTTATCAGCAGCTGAAAGGCAGGCAGGTAGAAAGGCATCATTATCCAGGTGGAACCTCCGGGGCCCTCTACAAGCCCAAGCTAAACTCCGAAACCCCTTTCCAAGCACAAGCCGAGATACAGCATCTCCTATTACACCATGTCTGATTCTCCCCTTTGTAACCAAAAATCCCTGGTCTGACACAATCCTTAAACATTTCTAACAACGCCGCTCTGTAGCTGCCGCGGGCTGGCTGCCAAAGGCACCTGCGCTGGCCCAGGGACGGCTCCTGCAAGGTGAGACAGACCGCGGGCACCCCTTCAGTTAACAACACGTGGATCATCTTCGAGCTCGCCCGTGTGCCAGCGTTTCACCAAGGCCTAAAGCTCACCTACCTTGGGCCATTTCTCCATCCCACGTGCAACATCACGGGATATTCCTGGCTATTCAGGGTCCAGAGAGGCTTTGTGAAGTCCCTGCTGCTGCCGGGGAGGGCACACCATCCACAGCAGGGACTGTTCAAGGGGAAAAGACTCAAAAAGCCTGACAGCCCCAGTCCAGCTGTCTTGTTTCAGTGGGGAAAAAAAATAAAGGCATGATTTATTCTGTGGCTCAAGAGCCATCCTGTGAGCACTTCTTACCTTGGCTGGAATCACCGTACAAATACCTGTGTTTCTCCATGTCCTTGTCTGTTTTAGGACAAAACCACAGATAAATATGAGGCCAGGTAACATAGGTGATGAAGGCGACGTGGAGCATCTGCAGGAATTGGTTTCGTGGGGCCCCTTTGTTTAAAAGCTACAGGAGTTTAGTAATTGTCCAGACAATTGAAGCAGAGTTGTGGAGCTCCAGCTGGATTTTCTGCTGGCGTCCAGCCCACAAACCCGCGTGCTTTATCAAGGACAGCGAGCAGAACGCGAATGCAGCAGATCCCTCCATTTGGATGCCACCCTGAAACGCACCTTAACATACAGAAACCCCTCTCGCGTCTGGCAATGCCCCAGTGTTTCCAGTACTGCCAACCTCAGGCAACCAGTGCAAAAAAACCCCACCAACGCAACTCTTCTGATGGCCAGTGCGAGAACTCCTTCAGCCTGCAAAGGATTAGGAACGGCGCAGAGATAAACGGTGTCGGGGAGGGATGCAAGAACCAGACCTGCAGAGACTCCACCATCCTCCTCCTCCTGGTCCCTTCTAGGTGACGGAGTTTGAAACTGGGTGACTGGTGGAAAACACCTGCGACGGCTGCCTGCTGGTCCCCAGCACTAAGGGAGGATTGGGGCAGCGCCCAGGCACCGGTGCGCAGAGCGGGGCAGCGGCACAGCACGAGCTGCCAGAGCGCGGCTCTTTGAGACCCGTCCTCATCCCGTCCTCAGCAAGCCGTCGTCCTCTGGCTCTGGCATCTCTGCGCCTCCCACAGCATCCCCACGTCATCGGGCCAGCCAAAGCTTCCTTCAAAGAAAACACAAAGCACGCAGCTAAAAGATATTCACTTACAGTTTATTTTTGCCTGAAATTATTTCACATCTCTTTGTACACAGCTACAGAACAGTAGTAGTAAACCATTGGTAAAAGCAACAGTGCTAAGGAAAATGGTGGCATAATTTTTCTTTT
>NW_010143771.1:0-15711 GCF_000699245.1 Pterocles gutturalis | reverse complement strand
TTATTATTATTATTATTAGTGCTGTTGCTCTGCTGAAAACACTAGAAACAGACAGCTCCAGCTTGCCAGGGGGTCTGGCTCCCCTTTCCACCCCCACACTAATTTTCTTCTTCTTTCCCATGTAGCCAGAACTTGGCCCCAGACAGACCAGAGTCCTACTTTTGGGACATGAAAATTCAATTTTGCATGCACTGTTACATATCTGTGAGTTCACTGTGGATGAGCACATTTGGGAATCAGGGGCAGTTATTATTTTGGCAAGGGCACATAGCAGAGACCCTGAATTCCACTGATAGAAATCTCAGCAGGCCTTTTCCACCATTGACATCAAATTAACTCATCACCATCCTTACAAATGAACACCAAAGGAAAATGAGACACATGGCAGTGCTTCATTCAGTTTGAAGGCTTTAAAAACTATATTTCAACAGATACTAACACAGAATGAAAGAACAAAGCCAGATTGTTTGAAACTTTTATAGTCAGGAAACAAAAATGAAGTTATTAAGAAAGTAAATCAGATACTAGTTCACTCTCTTTGTACACATTTTGAGTCATTATGCTGTGCATGTAACAAGGAACAATGTCAATGTCATCTGAGCAGTACTGTGCTCTAGACAAGCACAAAAGAGCTGAAAATATATGGCACAAATTCTAATATTAATTATTATAAAATGTGCTTAGGCTTTCAGTCAACCACATCTGTAGTCACAGCAGTGCCTTATTTGTTGTTATTCAGTATTCGTATCAGAGACTTAGCTACTGAACTATAAGAACTAGAGGGTCTCTGAATTCACAGTTTTCAAAATTGTGATTGTTTTGTGTAAAATTTTTGTACATGCATACACGTTCATACAGCGATAACATATGTGAGCACAAGGAATCTAAATGATGATGAAGCATCTTTTGGAGACAAGTGATCAGTCAGAGCACTGAATAGAAAAGCTGGGTGAGAAATCAAATAATAACATTGGAGGATATATCTGCAGTGGAATACTCTAAATTGAGTGTCACCATTTAAGCTTCAACTTTTGTCTGTAGATTTATATCAGCTGTTCAGTCAGAATTTAGCATGTGTCTTTATGTCAGATAGAGATGTGGTCAATAATGGAACTGACATCTCCATTTCATTGGTGAAATTAAACAATCAAATCTGTTTCACCTTTTATTATAGAAGGACTGGTGGAATGCAATAGGCATATTGTTTTTACAAAATTGTTTTGTGGAGCCCATGTCGATTTATGAGTCACACTCAATTTACATCAGAGAAATCTAGTGACATGAACACTGAAATTACATCTTAGAAAAGTGTATTTCAGATGCAATCTAATTTATCTTCAATATTATACATGTATTTACTGTTTACTGCATGAATTTCTCTAAGGCTTTGAAATCTGAAAACTAAGTGCAAGATGACAGAAGTGAATTCAAAATACAAACTGAAATATCTAGGACAAACTAGAACTTCAGAGAGGCAGATTGCACAGGTTAAAATGACAAAGAGACTGTCTCTCAAAACTCATTGATCATCAGATGTGCTCAACAGGTTGAACTGCTGGGCTGTTGCGGAAAGATGTTCAGCTTCCTGACAGTATCCAGATGGGTTTGGATTGCACTACCTCTGGGGTGGAGATCATGTTCATCAAGGACAGCTCTGACTCTAGGCACTCTGCAGGGCTATGTATATATATATATGCACATATCTCTACATGTAAATTGATAGTGCATTTATGTGTTAACAAATATGAAAGCAAGGCGTAATTTTTGTTTAATCTTTGGCCAGTTACTTCACTACCAGAGGAAATGCTTACACTCTCAATACCCTGGGAGGAATGTGAGGTCTTTCTCTTGATACCTCACAGTGAAGGACTGCTGAGACCTTAGAGACAAGCCTGGTGCCAGCTGTTCGGTGAATCTGAATTGTAAATAATGCATCAGTAAGGCTGGTTGTTCTGCAAAGTAAGTTTGTCTTGCACTATACTCCACATTCACTTATATTATAAGGCATAGGAGTTACAAAACATGGTGGTCCAGTGTTTCTTTCACCATTTCCACTGAGCAAAGGGCTATATAATGTCTAATTTAAGACAACACATTTACGTCATGGTTAACAGAAGGTTTAGTTTTCATCTCATTCAATATGAGATAAATCATTTGTTACTTTGAAATAAATGAGGGTACGCTCCTGCAACAGTGGTGTCCAGGAGAAACATCAGTGGAAGATTTTTATTTTATTCCTCTAACACTTTCTTCTCACTATGCAAGAAACAGTTTCTAGGATGTTTTATTATATGTAAATTTCCATTCAGTGGAAGGCTCATCACTTCATAAACAATGCAGTAGCAAGTAGTTGGGTTACAATAAAAGGTTATTGCCAAAATTGCATCACATTATTCTTCTACCTCAATTTTACAGTACAAAAGACTGGTTAATGATGTAAAATGTAAGTGTTGTAATTCAATATTAGTACAGCCATTTTTGCAATCATTGTTAATAAATTCATTGCAAAACAGTTCACATTTTTCTCCTCTGCAGAAGTACAGAGTGTATGTGCTAAATGACTAAAATCGAGTTATAGTAAATTTAACTGGAAACTGTAGGTAATAATAATATGTTATGTCACTATGTCCATAAACAGTCTAATTACAGGTATAAGTTGAAATGATAATTTTGTGCTACTGTGCTATCAAAGATCATAAAATACTTTAAGAATTAATAATTCTAATCTGATAATTCAAGTTGCAGTTGTAGAAGCGCTGTTCCCGTTTCTGGATTACACATGATTTCAGTGGGCTCTGTGCATAAGGTTAGTGCTTGTATCTAGACTTTATTCTATTTGTGAGTGGAAAGTTTTGTTTCTAGCATGGCAAGACATAGTTGGTGACTACATAGTGACATATACCTGTATCTTGTTCCCGTTCTAAACCATAAGTTGTAATAATTTCCTAAAATAAATTAACTGATAAAAAAATAATTTTCAAAATGATGCTGATTTTTGAAGAAAATGCAGAGATTGACTGGTGTCAAGAACTGCAGAAGGAAGGTGTCAGGCAGAGGTACAAAAGGTCAGCCACAGTGCTGAGGTTTACTGTTTTCATATTTTGATATGGATTACATGAACACTTGGGATACTGTGCCTTGAAAAAATTTGTCTTAGCTATGATTGTACATCATGAACAGAAATAACAAAGTCTCCCCCCTACCAAAAGAGTGTGGTCAATAAGGACAGCAGTTGGAAGTCTATTTGCCTACAGATTTCTGTCCTTTCTCCCCTACACCTATTTTCCATTCATGCCTCAACAATCTCATGTCTCTATCTAAAAATTTTATTAAATTCCCGCTCAGCAAGGGACAGCTGGTGTTTCAGCCTGTTTGCATCTGCAAGTGTGGTGGCCACCATGTCTATACACATAGGTTGGACAGTTGCCTCTTGCCAGTGGGATGTAGAGTCTTCTTCCCCCAATCCCTCATAGGAAACAGCAAGTTTACTTCCTCTCTTTTGTCTTCTCTGAGAACTTTTAGGAAGATCATTGTCTACAAGACTGCACCCATCTGTCATACCACTGGAGGAGAAAGAGGGGAACAAAAAGTGTGCTCACACACAGCCCAATATCACAAATTCCTGTTCTACAAGAGCCCCCTCTTCCTTAGAAATCCCATCATGGTTTTCCACGTCCACCACAAATTTTGTTAGGTTCATGAGCAAAATCCAGTAGCCCTAATGAAATCTGTGGGACTATATCTGAAGAGTAAAGCACTCTTCACTCAGAATGAAGGTTAAAGATTTTAATACTTAAATAACTACTATAGATCATAGGTTTGTCTTCAGCTTCTGCACTGCAAATTAAACTACAGACTAGAGTGACAAAGACAGGATAATTATTTCCACTAAGTTTTAGCAGAGCTAGGTATCAGGGTCAGTCCTACTCTCCTTCTCTGTGCTTCAGTAATTCCTAATGAAGGCTTACAAGAAAAAAAATGAAAAGGAACTTTTTACACGTTAAGTACCTTTCATAGCCAAAGTTTCACAAAACCTTTTAAAAAGTAATGAATGCAGTACTGACAGCATGACTCATGTAAACGCAAACATGGTACCCATCTAAATCCAGACCTCTGGGTCCCAGTCAGCTTTGGGATGAAGGCTGTTTTCCAGTGGCAGCAAACTACAGATTCAATGGTCAACCTGGATTGTAGACTGCTTCACCTGCTCACCAGTCCCTCCAGGTACTGAGAAAACAACAGCAGTGACCTTGCAAAAGCAACCAAGTCGAGTGTTCACTTTGTATTTTCATTCCTAAGTTTCCACAGGTGACAGATTTTTACCTGAACTTCCCTAAACTCTGTTTCTTGCTGCTAAAAAAAAAAAAAAAAAAAAAAAAAAAAAAAAACAAAAAAAAAAAAAAAAAAACCCCACCCCCCCCCCCCCCCCACAGAACGTGTGACAAATGCATGGGGATATGTTTGGTAAGGTTTCTACCATTTGTTATAATAGTTCTGGCAATATTACTTTTTATAGATTACAGGGGAAGTAACTCTAAAGCTTATTATTCTGAAGGATATTGAGTTAGGATAAGTCATTCTCCTTAACTCATGCAATTCTGATCATAACAATACATCTCATTCTCCAAACTTCAGGTCCAGAACCCAGTGATGATGGTGAAAAAGCAGTCTTGTCTCTAGTCTGGTTCTGAACTCAGACCTACCACTATTTCACACTGATGTAGATGTCCCAGAGTTTAAAGAAAAGGCTCAAATGTCAGTTTTATGAAGGACAGTGTACTTCCTCCTGCTGGTCGTAAGGGTCCTCAGCGTTAGTGTAAATGAAAATCATGTTTCAAATATAACTTCTGCTTCCCATTCCTTTTCCTTGACTCTAAGTCTCTTAAATGAGATTTTGAGCTCACACAAAAATAAGAAGATTCATCTCCTGCTTTGCTTCTAATTTTGTGAAGGCAAGTTTTGACTTATGGCTGCATACTAGCAGAATGAAGGACAAACATTTTAAAACAACACCATGACAAGACCAGTAAGTTGCACACGGTTTGTAATCTGATATATTGTGGTGCTGTTAACACTTCCTTGTATTTTGAAGAAGTTCTGCTTAGATTCGGTCATCAAGTTACAGTAGCAAATTGACTTTGATAATTACACATAACAAGGCTACATAATGTAACACAGGTAATGAGATTTTAATTCACCAATCCATCTTGTGAATGAGTACAAGAAGTAGCAGCCAGCCTCCACACTACTTTACACAGTTTTAGTGCTAGTTATATTCTGCATGTGTGTTAGCTCACCTGCAGTGCCATTATTTACACAATCCCATTAGGAAAACAGATTTTGCTCTCATTTCGGAGACCTATTATAAAATTAATTCATAAAAAGATGGGTTGTATATTTTTAATAGTTTGCCTGTCTAAAGAACAACACTAGGAGACATAGTAATCTTGCCATTCCCTTCCCTAGTGTTGGGAGTGGGGAGGAAGGGAGGGAAGGAAGGCGGGTATTGCACAAGAAAGTGTAGTTTTCATAGCTGGTATATATTGCACTCTGAAACAAGAAGCCACTTCCCAAAACCATGAAACTGACTGTGTAAAAGAAGCCAAAGAAGTTGCAACTTCTTAACTTTTATCTTCTACATCATCTCCTTTCTACATTACTAACATAAAACCACATGCTGTAGAAAGAGAATGGGTTTGTAGCTACAAGTCATATGGAAATATTAAAAGCGTAACAGGACCTAGACCATCTAATCTAGGCATCCAACGTCCATTTACTTTTATGTATGGAATGAAGCAGCCCGTGTGAAATAAGCATTCGTGTTTCTGCACAGTTAATGGGGAGAGGAGGAACCTTTAAAGATCTCCACAGACAGGAAAACTGTCCAACCTGGATAATATGACAGTTTAGAGGCTTTCTCTGCCATGAATGCTTTTATGACTGGTTGGACTCCTCAGACAACTTCCTTGCAAAGGCTGTTTCCTTAGGGCTTAGAAAATTTACCTACAGGATACTTGCATTGTGTGTGATAATGTTGTTTAAGAGATCACGCACTTGACGTATAAACCACAATGACAGGCAACCATATACTTTTTAAAGGCTAACTCCCTCAGCCTATTAGGGAGAACTGGGCTTATGCAAGAAGTGTGGCACTGCCGAAAACTGCAAAATTTCGGTAGTTTTTTTCAATCAAAACTAAAGATGTTCAATGAGGAAACCATGTGTGCCCGAAACTGTATCTAGATGTGTTTCCTGGATTTGGATAAAAATGGTATGCTAAAATACATATCAATTTTTGAGGTAAGATATGTCTCAAACCAATATATTTTCTAACAAATAAAAAGGGAAATCAAGTTCCTAGAAGCTGTAACAAACTGCTTTGTTAGTTTCAGCATGTGTTATTTTGATTTGTTTTTATAAATGAAAATTTCTCAAAAAAAATCCTGAAGAAAGTTTCATTTTTGGTGAAAACTCACTTTCTAACTGAAAATTTCAAGCTGATATACTTTGTGATATTTTTCAATATAGGTCTAAATAAGCTGGCAATAGTGGTATTTAGCTTGACTGCATAACCAATAGCATAATTGTTCCATGATCCAAGATTTGAAAGTACCATGTTCCAAACTTCAGAATACTGGGGGTTTTTAAAAAATGAAATAAAATAACTAGCATTTTTCATGTTATTAAGTACAAAGCTTATTTTCAGATAATTCGATATCTCTCTTTTAGACCTTTTTTCCAATGGTTTATAAGTTTTTGTAATTTAACTGTTTGAGCTGGAAATTTACCTAGCTTTAGATCTGGGAATGTCATATGCGCTCTTTCCTCAGATGTGGAAGATCTGGGGAACTCACACTTGCTTTGTGCTAGAGCTCAAATCCCTTGGATTCAGTGTTACGTCTGATTAGAAAGAATCCTGTGTTTGAAAGAATTGTCTTTTTGTTGAGTCTCCCAGTATTCAAATGTATTTTGTCAGTTCAGCAACACATTGGGAAAATAAAATAAATTAAAAATTACCCTGTACAAGCTCAGCACAGGCTCAGCAGTGTTTAGCAGGCTGTCTTAACTGAGCATGCTTTAATCCCTCACAATTACTATCACCATACATCTGTTATCTCCATTGAAATGCTGAATATACTGAATCCACTGAAAATGCCTTCCTGTAACAAAAGTAGTTGCAGCAAAAGAGATTGTATAAGAGAGTCACAGGATATAGTCCAAGAAAGAGAAAAGTTTAACCACAGGCAGGGAAGATAGCGAGATCTATGATGGAATAAAACTGGAGCTAGGGATGGACCAAGGGGCAAAAAGAAGGGATTGAGGGGGATGAAGGGAAAAATCAGAGAAATAAAAACGTGCAAGCCCTTGTATGCATGTCATTGACTTTTTTCTCAGCTTCCTTTTCCTTCTTTCACTTGCTTTTTCCTATTCCCCAGGGTGAAAGAAAAGCACTTGCCAGGTGGTTGTCAAATAAACACCCACCAAGTTGTCTCAGCTGGGAACTAGTGTTACCCATTTCACACTTGCTTTGAAGAAAGCCTCCTGCACAACCATTTAATTGTTATTCCAGGATGAGAAAATCACTCTGCATAATTAAATATTCCAATTAAAAAAGATGTTAATGGAACACCTCGTGGTGCTGGCTGCCAAGCCCTCCAAGCACTGCAGAGAGCCTGTGGGGTTCAGAGAGCACGGATGGATGTCCAGAGGAGTCGTCTGCAGGACTAGTGGAGACACACAGCACACCTTGGAAATTCCCAACCTGCAGGTCAAGGCTTGGGAAACTTGTTCACAGGCTTGCCTGAAGCTCTTGGCTGGAAATCCCTGAAAAACAACTGCCAGTCTCCAGGAAACAGGCCTTTTTTGGCCTACTTTTTGAATGTTTTGGGTAGCAAAATTATCTCACATCTGTTCAGTGTCATCTTACTAATTATTTTGATGCTAATGGGTATCTCCTTTAAAAAGTTTGAACTTAACCTACAGATTAGCCAGAACAGTGAACTGAGAACCTAACCTCATTATCAAACTCTTACATTGCTATACACTTATTTTCGTATTTTCAGTATTCTTCCTAAAATATATATTGTTTAAAAAGAAAACCTTACTTTTTTCGTGGTTCATTACAGGAGAAGTAAAAATGCAGAAACTCCTCAAAGAATATGTCCATAATCCCATAAACTAGATGGGATACTATTTTTGCAAAAATAGTCTTAATTACAGTTAGTGTTTGTTATCTGTGCTTCCAGTCATTTTAAACTCATGACCCTTCTGGGAGACAGCACTGCCTAATGAACTTAAACAGCTGCCAATATTTGCTTGTATTGTGAATTAAGATTCATGTTTTTCACAGGTTTGACAAGGTAGATGGGGGGACATAAATTGTGACATATCACACTAAATTAAATTATATTGAACTCTCATTAATTTCCAAGTAAGTTTTTAAAGAGGTGAAGCAAAGTCCATAATAAAAGCATTCTGTAAATCTAAGTGTCAATCCCATTTTTTTTTCAGAGCTGTAGGTTAACAAATGTAAAAGATAAGCTAGTTCCTTCTGACATGTTCCAAAGGCTTCAAATAAGAAAATCTGAAACCTTCGGAGTTAAAAGTATGTCCACCACATTTGACAATGTGAAAATGGTAATAGGTCTTCATTTCTAAATTGATTTTTGACCAGCTTCATTCTCCTGTTTTTCTGACGTTACTTTTGAAATGTGGACAGGAGAGGGTTCATTGAGCATCTCAATATAAAAACTCTGCAGGGGTAGAGGTATTTTGTTTATTAACAGTCAACCCAAGAACAAGTACATTAGAAAAAGATTAACGACATCCTAGGGTGTTTCTATCCTTGAATTCACCCTCTACATAAGTTAAACCAGACTCTGTGAGCTCCAGTTTCCCTTCTTTAACAAGCATCAGGTTGAGGAAAAGCTGAAAGAAGCAGTTCACTATGGAAAATTCAGGAAGAATCTTTTTGGAGGAATGAAGAACCAGTAGAGAGATAAGAACAGAATAGCTCATAGTTCAGAGATTCTTGAAAAACTTGAGACTTCAATAACACAAGTCCGTGGGTCAACATCGTTTAAAAAGGGACACAGACAGGAAGCATATACATTGGATGGAGTAAAAAATTACAGCCCCAGAAAAGCGGAAGTTGCTTTACTATTATAAAATCTCAGTTTCTTTCTTGTGTTTTTGTGGAGATTAGCAGAAGACCTACACACAACTCTAAGGAAGAGTGATAGAATAAAGAACCTGGACATTCAGAAGTTTAGCTACCGCTGCTTTACTCAATATTATTTCTCTGCTGATATTGGAACAATAAACTATAATAAACTGACCAAAAGCACTAAAATTATGGGGTAGAATAAAAAAAAAATCCATTTAAACTCTGCTTTTTTCTCCCAGTACACAGTCTATATTTTCTCCTTAATTTTATCCCATTTTAACTAATCAAGTTCTCTTATATAAACTACAGATTCTCCCCCCTGAATGAATTACTTTTCACAAAAACACATATTCTTTCCTCATATTCTTAGCTACTTTTTGCCAAAAGTACATATTTTAAATTGTTAAATCTAGCTTGATTGTTATCTTTCATTCCCAAAGCAGGGAAGAAGGGTCAGGAACTTAAATCAGGCAGAAAGAAGCAGAGCAGAAAAACAAAAAAGTTTCTGATTCACTTTATCTGTAATAGCTAGATAAACAGTATACAGTGTGCCTCTGTCATCTTTCCCCAAGAAAATGGTTGCAGAATTTATAAGCCTTAAAAGAGAGTCCTCAGTCTTTATTGGCTCCTGATTGCTAATTCTTCCCATCATTTCCTAAAATTCTGCATGAACTTTGTTATCAAGAGATGAGCACAACAGAAACAGAAAAAAAAAAAAAAAAAAAAAAAAAAAAGGAGTTTTTTCCCATTTCCCATTATGGCTCAATGTTTTTCTGTAGATCACACATATATTCCAATGTCTTTTCCTCTGTCATAACTGGTATCACAGACCAAGTATGTACAGATAATTCTAAAGGCTCAGTCACTTCCTGACCAGCAAAGAGAGAATTTAGTGTTACCAGTGTACAATAGTGACATGGGAAAACAAAAATGAACTTTTAGCTCCTTTCTATTTTCCTTCTTTTTCCAACCTCAATACAATGTCAAAAAAGTAAGGACTAAGATTTCAGAGTGGTGTTGGAAGAGGTGGAGAAAAGTTATCCATTGAAAGTAGGAGTTTCTTTTTCTTGAAGGCTGCTGCTGGACTGTTTCCTGAAGCCCAAAATTTTTCCTTGGTGAGTTTGTCTGTAGAAATCAAATAATAGCTAGATGTGCAGTCTTTCTCCTCTGCAGCAGTTAAAGATGGTAGCAATTCATGATTTTTTGGTAAGGTCAGACACCTAAAGCACAGGTGGCCACAGCACGTATGTCTCTGAGGTTTCAGGAGAAGCGAAGAGGAGCTGAGTTTACCACTTTTAAATACGAAATGCAGTCTGTTTCTGCAGAACAGCTGATAAACATCTTCATACAGGACTTTTTTTGCATTTTGATTTTCTGTCGAATCATAAGCCATTCCTCTCAATTTGTTTCAATTGTGTAATCATAAAAAAGTAATATAAAGCCATACTAATGTAGTTAAATTCTGCTCAAAGACGGAAGAGCAGGAAACCTGCAGAAAATACATTGAAAGCTCTAGCAAACATTCACATGGCTATTTATACAGAACTACTTCTAAACTATCTACATCCCAAACTATAGAAAATTTTGACAGATTCCTGCAAAAGGGTAAATAATTTAAACTAAGAATACTACTTCCAGAAAGACCCTGCAGCTGATCTTCCTAGTTGTCCAATATTTGATTTACATTTGAGCATTTTGGAAAAAAACAATTTTATTTTTTTTTGAGCCAAATATGTTCTAAAATAGTTGAATAATTAAATATCTTGTTAAATAAAGACAAACATATATAAATACATACATACATAAATCTTTCTGCTCTCTGTTTCACATTCTCTTGTGAATCGCTCAGATGAGGGATAGATGTTAGAGGATTACTGCGAATGTTGATGGGAAATCATGGCCTTAAATTAAATGTCCATGACAATGGGGATGTGCACAAACACAGAAAGCAGTCAGGTTGTGAAATACTGGGGCCTGAGCAGTGAGGCCCTGAACCAAATTTGACCTCTAGATGAACCTCACAACCTAACAATATATCTAATATGTATAATATTGATCACATATGCAATGTATTACCTTATTAATATACACCAGTAGTTTATAAAAGCTTTGTTGTAACGCTTATAGAGCTTTGATGTAACTCTTTCTGTAAGGTTAGCCAGCAGAAAGATACTAATTGTGTAACAGTAACCAAAATTAAGCACAGATGTGCCCTATCACCACAGATGTCAAAGGAATGTGGCAAGTCAGGACAAGCTTTGTTGAGAGATACATAATCAAGATTAGTAGATTCTTTGTTCTTGTTATCTCCCATTTCTTGTCCCCGCCAGGCTAGAGATGGAAATTAACAAGGAAACCACAACAGACATTTTTCGCAATGTAAGAAAAAAAGTTGTTTATTCAACTGTATAAAAGCAGGGACCTTTTGCAGGGAAAATTGGAAGCGTCATCTATACAGTGGACGCACTGTACAGAGATTTCCCAATTGTCCGGAAGGGTTTTCCAAATCCTCACTGTGAATGGTCTCCCCAGTGACTTCAGATCTGGATGATGGTAATGTATTAATAGGCCAATTGGTGATGTATCTGTCTTAATCACTATTGCTAACTCTATGTAATAACAATTAGGTACATTACCTTACTTTCTGCTTGCTGTTGCTGCTTTACCTTATCTTGCTTTAATTTATTTTCACTGTATTATTTTTCTCAATATTTTATCACTTTAAACATAAGTAAAGATAAGCTACCTTCTTTAATTTGGTTCCTGTGTCCTTTGTGCTAACCCCATCAATTGGCAAAACAGGACTCTAACACAAATCAATAAGAGTGTTCAAATCTCAGTGCTTCTTATGGGTGAGGAAAGAAAATCCTGGGGTATTCCAGCTCAGGAGGTAATGAACCTTCATTGAGAATTTTACAGAAGGTTGATTTAACAGTTCTCTGCAGTGCTTGGGATCTTTGCTTCTTAGGTACTTATGTCTTTACTGATGTGGAAAATTTGAGGCTGCAGAATGAGAGGTGTGCATTAATGAAGTTCACTCAGGATTAGTCTCCTCATCTCGAGTCTGTCAGTGACACCAAGTCAAACTTAACTCCACAAAAATTTTCAAGGAGATGAAGGGAATTGTTCCAAGAGTGCAGAGATGCTCAGTGTGTGTTAGCGGTGGGATGTATACTTGTAAGAGGCGGTAATTTATGGAGGCAATTAAAGTTTCTCCTTCATACTGTAAATGTGCGTAAGTAATCAAAAAGGACAGACAGACAATATAAATTTCCCAATATATACTACTGTCTTATTTCCATTTCTTGTCTTATTAAAGGTGTTACCTACAAATGGATGTCTGGATTTCTGTCTCTGTTACTAATGAAGTTAGAGTTCAGTGGCATCTTAGAAGCTTTCCAGTATAACTTCTTACACTCTGCCAAAATGTCCCTCGTCAAAATTCAGTTTGTTCTTATCCTTCTCAAGCTGTGATCTGATCTAGAGAGTGTTGCTTGCACTCTGCTTGATTTATTATCCCTTTCACTTCTGTTCATTATCACTAGGTAACCTAATGCACCACCAAGTTCAGCTATCCTTTCCATGCTGATTAAAAAATATCTCTGTGCTTGATGTCCAAAACAAAGTGGTGATCCTCTGCTCGTCACTTTGCTCTGTTTGAATGAATGACTACATCTTCCTGCAGAATTCTGATATTTTCCCTTACCCTTGTTCTTTTTTAGTATTCACTGAGGAGTATGTATCAAAGTTGACCAGTGCATGACAGTTCCAAATATTGCTGTAGAATGAATCGTTTATTACAAACATCAGGATAAAGAGGTAACTTCCACAGCAATATTTTACCGACACTGGCTACCTCTTCCTATTTTCTAACAGCACATCTCATAAACTAAAAAATTCAAGTCACTACAAGTACACTGAGAAATTCCTCTGAATACTTAATGCCAGCCAAATATCCTTACAATTTTTCTCGCATGGCACTTGAAATAACTCTCAAGAAACACTGGAGGGGTGAAGGAAAAATGCTCTTCTCCAGAATTCCCACTGAAATGTTGCAAGATCCTGCTACTGCAATTACTACCTATCATCAAACCAATCCAGTGCCATCTGGTTGCTTCTAAGTTCCTCTTTTGTTATTATTCATACAGTGTTTTCTACAGTGCCTTGTACTACATCTTATATTGGGACTAAGGATCTAGCCTTCTATTTTAGGAATAAGGGTTTGCTCTACAATGCAAATTACAAGCAATTATGATGATAGTTAGGTGAATTATATAACCAGCCCTATGCAGAACAACTCTGTTCTCCCCCATTTCTTACCTGAAACTCTCTTTGTATGCATGTCTGAAAATAGCAGAGGTTTTTGCTTTCTTTACAGTGTTCCTGCACTGTGAACTCATATTTATTTTGCTATATCTCATCCACTGGTCTTTCTCACATTTTTAATACATTTATCTAGTCAGGAGGACATTGTATTATACAATTGTCTCCATTGTAATCAATAATTTTTTGTATGTCACTGTCTTTAAAAAGTAAAAGCAGGCAACTCATTATTCTCTTAAATTCCCAGGTGCCAAGTAACACATGCATCAATGCCCATACATATGAAGTTATCTGTGATATTTTTTTGCTGCTTGTATACCTGCTGTTTACCTTTTTGTGGCTCAAGGTCATGTTCATACTAGCCTATCCTCTACAAACTGAAAAAAAAACAAGCAGGTGACAACTTGTTATTCCAAGGGCTTAAGGAAAGCTTGTGATCAGGGCAGTTGTCCTTCAGACAAATCTTTCTTAATAAGCAGCAACTGGAATAGAAAGTAAGATGTCATAGTAACATAAGAAGATATGCATAAGTGAACTGATTGCTTGTTGCTTACTAGTAACAGGTAGGTTAATTGTCATCTCACCATATTTTTCAAATATTAATACTTTTTAAACATTGAATCTAAAGGAACAGCCAATTTCTCAGTAGTATGACCTATATATCTATCTATTTCTGATACCTATTAAAGAATGGATGTAGAAAGTAGAAGATTAGGTCTTTTACCTGTTACCTCCTGAAAATGAATTGTGCAGAATTTATCCATGTTATGCATGTCATGCCCAGTATATAGATGAGGATCTGTCCAGAAGCTCTCTCTCTTGGACGCTCGGGCTCTTCTCTCTTTGCCAGGATTGCGATTTACGGACTCTCTCTGCTCTGGGATTGTCAGCCAGGAATGGGATGAGCTTTGGTCATCTGATGGTGAGCAGTTGCACCATATATTACTCATTTGTATATTTGTATATTATTATCATCATTGATATCATTATTACTTTTAATTTTATTGTATGTCAGTTATTATATTGTTCTTATCTCAACCCACAAGTCTCCATTCCTTGGTGGCTGAGCAAGCGGCTGCACGGTATTCACTGCCAGCTGGTTTAACAATGACTTTTTTATTAAAACTATATACAAAATATGTAGATTATTTAGTGCATATTAAAATTAACTTATCTCAGTACCTTGTCAATCTGCTGGTTTATCTGAGGAATAATTGGGCTGTGTTTCTCTGTATTATCACAAATAATTGTGCTTAGAGGTGACGAACATGCAGTATATATTAAAATGTACTTCTGCTTTTTCGAAGGATGTGATAGCATGCTCAAATCATTCAGGGCACTGAGAGAATGCAGTCAAGTAGAGAGTGCTATGTGCTCTTTTGGGCTGCAGCATTTTTTGCGTCCCTTCTTAGAAGAATATGAATTACTGATCTAAGTTAGGTTTATGTGGATAACCTCCAGCACAGAACATATAGTGCTGGATAAACAGATCAGGACAATTAATATGATGACTTTTGTGACTCTGAGGCATGAAAATGTTATTTCTGGTTCAAATTTCTAATATTAAATCGTGAAAGCCACACTTATAGTTTGGAGATCATTCATCAGCAAACACTAGAAATTCCTCCATTTCCTCAGCTCAGACTTCTCAACTGCCCTTTCACTCTTCTGAATTCATCCAAGTAAAATAGAACCTTTCAATAAGGACACATGGCATTATTTCACAGCTTACATAAAAATAAAACCACATCAGCACAATATGTCTAGCATGGAAATTTTCAGGCTGGCATTGTGGGGCTAATCCAGAAAAAGGCTTTAAGAAAGTTCCTTCAGCCCACACTGAGAATGACCTGTATGCCTCTTTTTTTTGAACCCGTCTACAGCTCTGAAACTGTGCAGAATTGTTATGAACACATCTTTCTCCAATAAAGTGCCTCATACTGAATGGTGCAGACTCCTTCAGCTGAACTGAGCTACTGAGAAATTACTTTGCCTCAGCAGTTAAATGTAAAGTAAATACAAAAGTGGACTTTGAAACATCACCACGAAATAGCATTTGGTTGCACTGTCAAGTAAAACACCAGAAATATTTTTTTTAAATGAAAACAACACAAAACAGGAAATGTAATAATTAAATAACATTGAATTTGTAGTAAAAGAACACATAAAATACAAAGTTTTCGTAAGAAGTGCCTTCGAGTGCCTGCGCAGAGCGGGGACGG
>NW_010143770.1:73185-78242 GCF_000699245.1 Pterocles gutturalis | reverse complement strand
TTTTTTACCTCCTCCTTAAGTACTTATTCAGGGAGAGGCTACTTTAGCATTATTTTAATGCAATTATATAAAGAAATGTTTTGGCTTGATAAAGCAGAGCATATGTTGAAGTTGTACAAAAGAGACATATTAATTTCTACTCTGTTCAGTGTTTGCCAAATTGAAGGAGATTAAATCTGTAGAGGATGTTTTATTTTTAGGCAGATGAGATTTTTAGGAGCCCAGAGTGAAGAACAGAAAATAAATGAGAAAATATATTTTTAAATTACCAGAATATTCTTCTTCAACGCACTGGCTGATAGCAGTTATATTTAATTAGTTTATACCATTATTTCTTACTTAAAACTTTAGGATGAAATATATTACTGTATGTCTATCTTGAAATTACATTATAAAACACTCAGGGAATGATCATCGAGGTAGATTGCTTAACCTCTGATATGGACATTATATACGTTTCTTATTTTGTAGAACCACCTATATTTTGGGTGGTTTTTTAAATTCAACTTGGCTTTGTTTCATGGTCACACAAATGGAAAGAAAATACTCGAGAATCTAATGTGAGCTTAGGTAGTTATGTTTGTTAATTCTTATTTTACTGCTTCAGGGTCCTTTGTAATGAAGACAGCCTCACCCCAAGCTTGGTTACCCAGAATCAATGAGCTCTGTTTCAGGAGCCTACCTAGCTGCTACTCAACAGAAAGTTTGAAATACTTTAACCTGTTCCTCAAACTTGCATATCTTAAATGTGAGACAATTATGAGTATTTTTGAATACTCCTGTAAAACTATCTTGGTTAGAGTTAAGCATTTCGTTTAAAAAGAAAATATCTGTGAGTTCCAAACGTATTTTAGAAATATTGAAATACAAGCAGCCAAAACAAATCCACATTTCCCATGTCTCGATCTTCATTCTGTCATTTATGTGTATGCAAGAATATAAAGAATTAAAATATGTGTTGAAAGGGAGGTGGTTTAAGTGTGTTCAGATGAATTTTTAGTTTGATAACAGGTATCAACCACCAGGTTGATAGAGGTATTAGAAAAAGCCTTCCTGTTTCTCTAGCCCTTTTTGCACTACGAGCACTAGCCTTCCCCTTTGTATGTACCTGAAACTGAGCAAGGTTGTGTTTTGCAGAGTTGCCTGCACTCCCTTCTTTATGTAACCGGTTCTGCAGTGTGTCCCACCAGTCAGCTTCATTGGATGCATGCTTCAAGTAGACTTGTTTCACTGCTGTGTGTAACCTAGTCTGTTTCTTTAAAAAATAAAAGCTGCGCAAGAATAGATAAGATGGTATGACCTACTTTAAAGATAGTCCTAATTAGTTTTTAGTGGGAATACTGAGTGGAGATCTGCATATGTGGGCAAGTTCTGAAACACCCTGGAAAAAAGCCAGTTTTAAGTTCCAGAGAAGGATCTAGGATGTTCTGAGGAAGTCTAGCCCTACGCCCTAGCAGGACAGGGTTCAGAGCCTATAAATGAGATTATTTTTTTTGGCACCAACTGTAGCATTTCTTTTTCCTGCAACTTTTTGGAAGGATTTATTTTGGTGTGATACGGAGCATTTCAAAATCAACTTTGTTTCCGTGAAAGCCCAGTTTCTCAGCCTAATTACATAAGGTGTCTGTCTGTATGCAGCAGTGAATCACAGATGCCTGTCAGGCATGTGGGTTGCTAGCAGCCATTAAGTGTTGCCACCAACCTTTCTTTCACCACTTAGGAAGCAAGAGGCAAAACTTAAGTTCTTCCAGGTGAGGAAAAGGGCGATAACCAGCTGATAAAAAGGCATATATAAGCTTTTATGAAATTGAAAATACCTCACCAATTTATTTGCATGATGTTATGTTGTGTGTGCGGACCAAATTAAAAAAAGTCAGCAGATCCGTGTGGTTTGGTACTTTCTGAAATCTCTGGGGTCTGTATAGGGAACTTCAACAGAGCATGAGTGTTTAGAGCATTATTGCCACCAAAGTAGAGTCTTCAGAGTGAACAGCTTTTTCCTTGCTTTGGTTTGATCATGCTAGAAACACAAAAGGGCTTTCAGTTTGTGAAGAAGTGTTGTAAAAGACATTCCCTTTGGCTCACTTTGCGTGGGTCCTTTCTTTCAGTTCTTCTTTCTCCAGCAGCTTTCCGAAGCCTCCTACCCTGTAATCCTTTAGATCATTTTCTCTCGTTAGTAAATTCAAGATATCTTTCTGGTCTTCTGTTCAGAGATGATGTAACTAGCATTTTTGGTGAAAGAATGGGGTGGGTTTTTAATAAAAAGCTGAAAATAGCTCTCCATGATATATTTGCCACTTAATCTATGACAGTATGTGAAGCTCTTTAATGAGGAAAGTGCAACAAACTGTTTGGAGAAATCTGATAAAAGTGATGTTAGGTCTAAAGATGGATCTATATGGATAAGAAATAACCCATTACACTGTCCAAGATGCATTGAAGAGACAGTAGTATCTTGGAAACAACCATTCTATTCTGAGGAAGGAGGAAACTGGAGCCTTTTGAAATATTCAGTCTTTATTTCTCAGAAGGCAGAAGTACAAAATTGCAGTATTTGGTGCTATAAAGGAGATGTGTAGAGCTACACCTGGTGGTGTTTTGAGTTAGTTTGTTTTTGTTTTGAGGTTAAGTGCTGGAATGAAGTGTCTACTTAGAACTCACTTAAAAATTGGGCTGTGTTGTGAGTACATGTTACCGTACATCAAAAGCTTTATTTTGAAGATGGTATACTTATGGTATAGCTTACACCTGCTTGTGGTTTTCTTTCTATGAGTTTCTAGGTGATTCATTTGGAAGCTTAGGATAAGATACCACCTCTGAAAATGTTCTGAGAAAGGAGTACCAACATGGCATCCTCCATATGGTTATATGTAGTTGTGTTGTGCATTTTTTCTTGTCATCTCCTTTCATTTTAAAATAAGGCTATCCTTGAATTTAACATACTGATGATCTTGATTATTGCGAGGCACAGAAGTACAAAATAAAAATAAAATAAAGTCTAGACAAATTAATTGAAGGTATAACTTTTCCCTTTACAGGTGACAGAATTATAAAAGTCAATGGAGAAAGTGTTATTGGGAAGACGTATTCTCAAGTCATTGCTTTAATACAGAACAGGTAAGATACTAGTATGTAATTATGTGTGGCAATTATTTTTTTTATACTAAGCAGAAAATGACCACTTAGGGTGGTTCTGAAAAAGTAATTGTATTTTTAAATTTTCCTTAATACACACTCAGTTTTACTATTTCTGTCTTTGTGTATTTACTGAATGATGAGAAAGGTTTGAGAATGGGGACACTGAATTGTGCCACAGTCCTTTTGTGTCAGTACTTGTCCCTTGTTAGCATATCACACTGAGTACCATAGAGGAAGGTTGTCTGAACTTAAAATAGGCAGGTTAGGTATACATATACCACACATATGCGTCAATTTAAAAAGCAAATCAGAAAATTCTGTCTTGCTTATGAGGCTCTAGGTCTGCCTGTCAATAAAAGCTTTATTTTCAGCCCTGGGAGTGTGGGTAGTGAACCGTCCCAGCAGAATGGAGCCACTGCCCACTGTGGATAAACCAGAGACACCTGAACAACAAGGCCCTGTCGAGGATTATCTAGTGCAACCAGGACCGGTATAGTGTATTGCTGCATCTGTCACCTTAGTTCCCATGAGTGGAGAGAAGATGAAGGGATACTGTTGTTAGGAGAGGAAAACAATTTGTTGTCTGAGCCAAATGTGTACATTGCAGAAGATTGTAACAAAAGGTCATGTGTATCCTTGAGTGTTTTATGCAGAAGATATAACCATCAGGAAGTCTTCAGCTGAACCTCTTAAGATAAAGAGATAAATATTAATTCTGATCCATAAAGAGAGCTTGGACTCCAGATCAGGTATCTTACAGGCAGTGCTTCTCATATGACTGAAGAATGAACTCTCTCTAATTCTTTGCTTTAAAACAGTATTTTTGAGCTCAGAGCAGTTTGATCTGCACACTAAGTATTTTATTTCTTGTGCTGCCGTTTCATGGCTAGTAGAGTTATGTTACGGTATATGCTTCTTGCTTTAGCTTGCTGTTCTTGCATCAGCATAACCATCCTGGGTCAGACTGATGGTCTGTTTATGTCAGTATCCTCTTTTTTTTTTTAAACAAAAGAAAAAAAGGCACAAAATACTTGTATAAGGAAACAATTTGTTCTGTATCAAATTATAAGTAGGAAACTTTCCTTTATATAAAAACTACTTGAAGAGGAGCAATGCTATTTATCATATTTTTGACTTCCAAGTTCTTCATCCTGTAAATAAGAATTGATTATTATCAAACCATAAATTGCCTAATAGAATTTATACATATATGCTACCTACACATAGAAATGAAATCTGAACACTTCATTGTAAATGCCTCAAGCTATGGAATCTCTTTCATATTTTCTTTTTGTTTTACAACTGATAAATAGTTTAATATCCATACAAAAGAGTTTAGACAAAAGTCAGCTCCTGATGACACTGCTTTTAAAGAAACATTTTAAATAATTTTGCTGTTCATACATTCAGTCAAAATGGGAAATGCTATTGTAAATGCACATAAGAAGTCAATACTTTTGTGTTTCTTAGAGAAATTCAGTATTCTGAAAAATCTTTAAAAGGCTTTTGAAGACTTTTTTTTTCCTAGCTGTGTGGAGACTTAAAAACTTAAATCTATCACTGCTGGTCTTTGGTTTTAAAATTTAAAGTAATTTATGCTGGTTGGAGAACACTTTTTTTCAGAATGAATAATGGTTTTAAGAAGATTGTGAAACCACATACCCTTACTCTTCTATTTTGGAATGCAGCTGTATGTGTGCAGTTGCTAACAAATGGAGAAGGAACCACAAAATAAAAACATTTTTCATATAAGAAAGCATGATAAATCACACGTTACATGTTTGAGAAGATGAGTTTCATTTCTGCAGAAATAAGAAACTTAAGTCCTTCTTAGTGCCTTTGTGGAACCATAGAATGGTTACGGCTGTAAGGAACTTCAGACATCATCAAGCTCCAATGCCCCTGCCCCGGGCAGGGGA